>NC_090222.1:4407500-4635000 GCF_024489055.1 Chanodichthys erythropterus
TTGACTACTTTTACTTAACATTGTATAATTTATCCGCTAAATTGACAAGACCATTTTGAAGGATATTGGTTTACTTATGACCTTTTTGTGCACTTGAGCTTAACTGAGACTTGAGAGTCTGTAGACATTTAAAAGGTTGTTGTGTCGACCTTGATTTATTGCAAACATTGAGGTGTTCAGTTTTATTTTGATTTTAGAAAATAAACTTGATTTCTCATCTTACAAATCAATTGTTTCTTATTTTCACTGGCATGTCTCTCAGGCCTAGTGCATCTCTGAGCCTACATTCAGCATGAGTAAAATACTTAAAGTATCTGATTTTATCAGTACTTAAGACTTTTACTCAAGTCGTATTTGAATTGGTTACTTGTAACTTGTAGTGGAGTCATTTTCAATGTAAGGTATCAGTACATTTACTCAAGTATGGTTTAGGTACTCTTTACACCTCAGTATAAACACGATTATGTAAAGTAGCCTGCAGAGGCTAACAGCATTCAACAACAAAAGTTATTTAAAAACATTCAGAGATAAGAATATAATTGTCAAGTGCAAATAGGAACCATTTCCTGACCTTGGCCTAATAGCCTACAACATAATATTTCCTGATTGGTTACCTGATTTTTTTTTTTTTTTTTTTTACAGTGTATTCACAGCAACTTGCTATCAGGAAACCTGATGAAATTCTTTATTTGTTGTATAAAAGGTTGTTTGTTATGTCCAGCAGAAAGTCCGCCCCTCTCTCTCTTTACCACTTCCTCTTTCCCACATCAGGATCAATGACAGAACAGAACCCGAGCGGGACTGACAGCTCGTGCCATGCAGCTTTACGGGATTTTCCCGGTGAATTTGGAAGCGCTCTCCATGAGTCATGTCTTCACACTCGCGTTTCTTGTGTGTTTGGTGACAGTGGTTAGATTACTGATTATGAGGAGGAGGGGGATGCGAACTATGGAGCCGTTTCCAGGACCACCTGCACACTGGCTCTTCGGACACGTTAAGGAGGTAAACAACTACAGATATGAATGAATACCTGTGTCTCAGCAACTGCCCAGCTAACAAAAATATGTTCTAAGATATTAAAACTTTATTTCTGAATGTTCTCTGAACGTTCAAAGCGTCATTACATGTTTAAAACACCTTTTTTCCCCCCTGGTTATACGAACATTACATTTGATCATTTTGCAAACATTATATGAACGTTATGTTCTCTGAACATTCTGAATCCAACTAAAACATTTCAGGAAAAAAGATCAATGAACAATGTAGCCTGTAAATAAAATAATGTTTTTGTGATAACGTGTTGAGAACATTATTAAGACCAGATAACATGTTATTAATGTTCCTGGAAGAATGTTTGCTCATAACTTTGAGAGAATCTTGTCAGAACATTAGCCAACTTTCCCTGTTAGTTGTGTATAAGCTAAACCTGAAGTTCAGTCATGCATTTTTACTAGTGATTTTTATGTTGGTTTCAAACACCTTTTGAATAACTTTTAATAATAATTTTTGTGAGTTTTAGACTCCTAAAAATTAAAATATCATAATATATTTTATATCATTATATTTTAATATCTATTGGATAACTCCTGATGTACATGACATAAATGATGCTGCAAGTTGTCGCATGTTTTTTGTTGCCAATTCACGAGTAGGCCTACTACAAAATATATGAATAAAAATCCCCCTGTATTTGACCTCCTTATCTCCGAGGCCAGTAACCTCATGAGCCGTTGTCTATTCACTGCAACTCAACAATTACACAGTTCACTTGTAAGGCAATAAACAGAAGAGCCTTACATTGCACTCACATTCTTCAGCAGCAATTGGAAGAATTCACGTGAAATTAATAATTTTAGAGCATAATTTATTCTTGAAACATGTTGATAACAATTGCACAATCTGTTTTTTTTACATTTATAGTTTCACCAGGATGGACACGATTTGGAAAAGATTATGAAGTGGACTGAACAGTATCAATTTGCCTTTCCACTGTGGTTTGGCCCATCATTGTCCATTTTGAATATCCACCACCCATCTTATGTGAAGACCATTCTCACTACCACAGGTGCTGATCTCTGATTGTTTGAATGACACTTTTTAGATTTATAGTATACACTAATTCTTTCCTGAACATTAATAACCAAAACAAGCATTTTAAAAATGAGTATTTTGCTTCATTCACAGAACCCAAAGATGACTATGCATATAAGTTTTTCATCCCTTGGTTAGGTAAGATTACACTCTCTTTCTCTCTCTCTCTCTCTCTAAGCCTATATACATTAATCAGACTATTATTTAATGGTTTATTATTGGGTGTTTCTTCAACTATGGGAATTTTTAGAAAATAAATGTCCTTAAAACACAAACACACTCATACCCTCACTAGTTTACTTTATTGACTAACAGTGTCCAGCGGTCTATATACAAACACCATGGGAGAATTCTGTTTTTGTTCATTTTTCTGAACTGTCATAAATGTCATTTCCACCATCTCAAGTCATCATTCATTCTGTGGCAGAGGTGACTATTTCGGCAGCGGCCATTTGCACTAAATGAAAATAGCAGTATTTTCTTTGCACTAAGTGTAAACAGTTGTTAGATGCTATTTATACTTAGTGTAAATTGTGGCAGATAGGCTTACTATTTGCTCATCAGTGTATTGTAGTATACTATAAAACAGTATGCAGTAATAGCAACATATTCAGTGTGTATAATTATATTTATTTAAATCATAAACGGATGCAGGCTTATTGTGACATTACTGTCCCTAAAGCCCTCCCCTACACCTAACCCTACCCGTTAAACACTTTATTCTCACTAAATACATGTTAGGCACTTTATTTCCACTTTTTGAATATTAATTTTATTTAAAATAAACGCCTCTCAGAGCTGATATGCAATGAAAAAAAGCCAAGGGAGAAGAATGAGTTCTGCTGCATCAAAAGCTAAGGCTACCCATCTTACTCTCCGAGTCACTGATCCTGTTATCAGACAGGTTTCTTTTGTAATTTTCTCTGGCTCAATCAGACACTGGTGGGCAGAGTTAGTGTTAATAGTCTCTGCCAACAGGTTATTTGCACTTTATGTAAATAGACATTTTAATTTTATAATAAAATGGCAGTCTCATTAAAAATTTATTTTTGTATTTTAACCATTTTATGTATCCTAAAATTCACAAAATTAACGATCTGGTGTTGTTCTGTCATTTTAAACAACAAAAAAAATGTTTTGAAATTTTAAAAAAATTGCTACTTCACCGGAACGGTAAGAAAGATAATTACTTTTTTTTGGAAGTCACTATGTATATATATATATATATATATATATATATATATATATATATATATATATATAGTCACACTTAGACACACATATACTCACATAAATGAACTGGTGTGATTGTAACACAAAACGAGTTTTTTAAAATGCATGAAATAAAATCAATTATTCAGCCACAAATCAGTAAAAAAATGGACAGCAAGGGAAAGGTTAGACTCTAAAACATCAAGAGTACAAAACAGACACACCAACAGACTTACTTAGACACACTCACAGATACACACACAACACAATATTATACACACAAATTATCTGGTTTGGCTGTAACCATATGGAAAAAATCGAGCCAGAAGATTTAAATAGGTTGAAATCAGGTTGATTTGAGGTTGAAATCAGGTTGATTATGCTCTGATAAAGCATTTTGTTACATTTTCATTGAATGTTGATGTTATGTGTTACAACATGTCTTCTTCTGTGTTCAGGTTTGACTAGTAAAAATAATGCAAAAACTGACACTTCAAATCAACATTTCAAATAAATAAATAAATAAATAAAACTAAAAAACTAAACCTTGACAAAAAAGTAGTTAGAATGTCTAAATATCTATCCAAATCCACAACTTAAAAATAAATATTTAAGTCTATAAACAACTAGAGAATTTATAAGCCTTTTTTATATAGAGCTATATAGGAATCTAGTGACACCATGGCAGATATGTTTTTCTTTTTTTACTCCCCCAGATGGCACTAATCTACTTTAAAAAATTGGATTTTAATGGTAATGTCTCTATTTTAATATGAAATACTGCTTTAATTGAATAATAATAATAAATTAATAATTTAAAATATTAATTAGTTAAAAAAATAAAATATATTAAGTTGTAATTCTCTCGAAATGCAAACTAAAAAAATATTATTGAACAAAAATATGTTACATTGATTTTACTGAAAATTAAAAAAAGTTAATTTCAGGTGTTTGGCCACTTTTTTACCACAAACAACACAAGTGTGACCCCCAAGTGAAATATACCAGTGGGTTAAGTAATATTTTTTCAGCATTCAGCATATGTGGAAAAATTAAAGATGTTCTGTTCTGTGACTTTTACATTGATTTTTCATACATCACACATTTTTCACACAATTTTTCACATCAATCTCTTCACTCTTCACTGTTGTCACCTTGGCAAACAAATAAACGAACTAACTAAAATGTTGCTTGTTGCAAAAATGACGACATCTAAAGGACAGTTGTAATTCAACTAAAAAGCTGATTGTTTTTTGCATTTTATCTCTGGGTTCCAAATCTCTAGGAAACCAAAGTAAAACAATGAAATCTATACATAAACAGCATTTGAAATGTAGTGTAAAAACAGTTCCAATAAAAATCTACCCATGGGACATAAAAGTGGCTGTGGTTAAAGAAACACCCTGTTAGTAATCACTGCAGCTAACTCTTCACTGTCTCCTCAGGCGATGGCTTGCTTGTGTCTACTGGACAGAAATGGTTTCGGCATAGACGACTCCTCACTCCTGGTTTCCATTATGATGTTTTGAAGCCTTATGTGAAACTTATTTCTGATTCAACCAAAGTCATGCTTGTAGGTTTAAGGCATAGTTCACCCAAAAATCTAAATTGTTAACCAAAATTTAAGCTTTGTTGAAGTATGTATGTCTCTTTATCTTTTCCCAGCATAATGTACACAACTGTTAGTAAGTCATTAGTAAGTTTGCCCAAAAAATTGTCAGCACTGTCTCTGTGGCACTATCATTTCTCTGTTCGTTTGAGCATCTCCACTAGGGTTGCCAGGTTTTCACAACAAAACCCACCCAATTGCTACTCAAAACTAGCCCAATCGCATTTCGGGGGGTCAAATCCAATTTTTGGTTGGGTTCCCTTGGTAAAATTTGCATTCCAGGGGTTAAATATCATGTTATTTGGGGTCACTTCAACCCGCGGATATGAAAAACAACCCCTGCAACAGTGTTAAAGTAAACTAACTTGGCAACACTGATCTCAAACAACCTGAAGCAGCAGCATTGGCACAACCAATTATGTAACTTTGGGGTGGGACTGTCAAACAACAGTAGACGAAAGCATTTTTTCCCAGCTAACAGGGAATATTCTCAGAACTTTGGCTAACATTCTAGTAAGGTTCTTTTAAACTTCTGAATAAACTTTCTTCCAGAGGACGTGTTCAAAGTTATCTCATCTTTAATAATGTTTTCAAAACGATTGCACTAAAGATTATTTATACATTCATCTAAGGTTTTTTTAAATGTTACAGAGAACATTCAAAAGTAACATTCTCAGAATGTTTTTAAAATGCTAAAATGGAATGTTTCCCTAATGCTCCACATAATCAAAAACGTTGGACATTTTAAACATTCAGAGAACATAATGGGGAATATAGCAAAATGTTCTTAGAATATATTTTTGTTGGCTGGGTTGAGAAACCTGTTTGAAATTCCTTATTGTGGGGTAATGTTGGTGACATATGATACACTTTAAGTTTATTTTTCTGTCTTTAAGGATAAGTGGGAAGTTTATGCTAAATCAGAAGAGTCATTTGAACTGTTTAAGCATGTAAGTCTCATGACCCTGGACAGCATCATGAAATGCGCATTCAGCTGTAACAGCAACTGTCAGACAGACAGGTCAGTTAATACTCTGTTATCTAGTCTGTTTGTACGTATTCATCTCCTTTTAGTAAAATCTCCCTGATCTCATTGCAGTGGAACCAACCCATACATCCAGGCAGTGTATGACCTCTGCCACCTGGTGAACCTCAGGTTCAGAGTTTTTCCATATCACAGCAAGGCCATATTTCATCTTAGTCCACATGGATACAAATTCAGGAAGGCAACCAACATAGCACAAAGTCATACAGGTGTTGTTTCTTTGACAAGCCACAGTCATGCACCTCATGAGCAGCCCACACTCGCAGAACCCCACAGAAACACAGCGGATATAATGTAATCTTTGTAAATGTAATCTGAAAACAATTAGATTAACTGTGATTTTGAGCCTCTGAATTGCATGAGGCTCTCGAAATTGTGTAATATGGCAGTGTATAAGAAAAAAAAACTATGCATTTGATTTGAGCAGCCTCACCAGTCCATCAGTTTGGCCGACCAATGAAAGACCTGGTAATGTTCAGGAAGCCTGTTTAAAACAATGATTGCTGATGCCAAAATTGACAAATCCATTTCTCAGAATTCTGCACATTTTGTGAAAGATTATATCTGGGTCTGCTCATCGGGCGGTTGTTTTATCCATACGTGCTACTGTATACATCTTAGCTAACCTGAATATACACTACAGGCCCCGATATACTCATGGCTAAGTTCGTTTTTGTTCTTCACTTTGAACTTTAGAGACACACCTACTTATTATATAACAGCCATGGACCAGTGCTAGTTCAAACTTTTCCGGAAAGATTTTGTCCGAAATTACCTCACACCAGTTTGACTTCAATTTCGCTTAAAGTATATTGGGGCCTTACCGTTCAAACAAAAGGTTATGTTTTGCTTTTGAAAGAAATCAATACTTTTATGCTGCAAGGATGCATTCAATTGATCAAAAGTGACAGTAAAAACATTTATAATGTTACAAAAGATTTCCATTTCAAATCCTGTTCTTTTGAACTTTCTGTTTGTCAAATAATTCTGAAAAAAAAAGGTATCACAGTTTCCACTAAAATATAAGCAGCAAAACTGCTTTCAACATTGATAATAATAAGAAATGAGCAGCAAATTGGCATATTAGAACGATTTCTGAAGGATCATGTGACACTGAAGACTGGAGTAATGATGCTGAAAATTCAGCTTTGATCATTTAAAATATATTCAAATTAAAAAGTTATTTTAAATTGTGCATCTATTTCACAACATTACTGTTTTTACTATATTTTTGATCAAATAAATGCAGCCTTAGTGAGCATAAGAGACTTAAACCCTCACCAACCCCAAACTTTTGAATGGTAGTGAAAAACAAGCAAAGCTATCATGTCATCTCAATTTCTTAATATTTTTCAGCGGAAGTTATCAGAAAGAGGAAGGAAGTCTTGAGGATTGAGAAGGAACAGGGCATTGTTAAAAACAAACGATATTTGGACTTTCTGGATATTCTTCTGTCCGCCCGAGTATGATTTTCCCAAGCACTTACACAATATTTTTACTTAATGAAAATCCTTTATAGCTAACATTTTGTTACCTATTACACAGTGCAATTGTATTATTATTGATGTCACAGATTGCGGTTTTGTGTGTCGGTCTCAGGACGAGAATCAGCAGGGTTTGTCAGATGAGGATATCAGGGCTGAAGTGGACACATTCATGTTTGAAGGCCATGATACTACAGCTAGTGGAATATCTTGGATCTTCTACAATCTGGCATGTAACCCTGAGCACCAGGAGAAATGCAGGGAGGAGATCTTGCAAGTTTTGGATGGAAAAGACATGCTGGATTGGTACTGTCATTACTGTCATCACTCGACTCATGTGACGTTGTGTTGGACAGTTGAGAGTGTCAAGTGTAGGATCCTGGTTTGTTAATAGTGGTATGATGGGAAAGGTAGGTCTGTCACAGTAACATAGGGCTGCTCCAAAATAGCAAAAATCATATTCACAGTTATTTTGGTCAATATTGTAATCACAATTATGTAACACAATTAAAGCCCAGTTCACACCGCCAGTGATACAAAGCGACTTGATCCCTTTCATTTTAATGGAGAGCTGCATCCCAACTCAGCGGCTGCATCCTTCAAAGGCGGCATTCTAAGGCCAATTGTGTGAACATGGTGAACATATTTAGACAAGTTGTGAACCATGTTTTGTTTTCAGAAAGTTGAATATAAAAAGTCGTTACTGCTGCTCGTCAATAACAGCTGTCACAGTTAGTAGGCAACAAGAACAATCTTCCGTAGGCTAGACTGTCCCCAAGCGCGGATTAGGAGAGAAAACAGATGTGACGTGCTGACATTAAGCAGAATGCAAAAAATGACATCATGAATATGCTAACTGATGTGTGACGTCATCTAGCCATTTAGCAACATTTCAGGCAGGCTTTAGCTACTTTCTTTAGAAAATAGTTGGCAAAACTGACCGTCCCACACCTTCTGTGGCCTTTGAAGGATGCAGCCTCTGAATTGGGACGCAGCTAGTGACCATTGGCCACAACAGGATGTAGGCGTGTCCAGTGACGCGACAAAGTTGAGATATGCTTAACTTGATGCAAATTAAGTGTGAGTTTCGAGAGCGACAACCTATAGGAGTGAAGTCAGTGAAGTGCGCGTAATCCGTCACTACATCTTGTACAGGAGTGTTGGCGGCAAGATAGACGAGAAGTTAATTTTAGCCATCAACAACTTTGCTAAAATTTATGATGTCTCTCTGTGTACATACAATGGTACTCACCATGCTCTGAACCCAGATAGACCGGTGAATGCCCTTTTGTGAGCACTAGCTGTTTTTGTTCATCTTTGACATTACGCATTATGCAATGCTGTGTAAAAAACAACCCAAGTTGGGTTGAAAATGGACAAACCCAGTGGTTGGGTTAAATGTTTGCCCAACATTCTGGCCAGTTTTATTTAACTCAACTCTTGTTTAAAAATGACTATATGGCTGGCTTAAAATGAACCCAAAATAGGTTGGAAATTAAAAAAACAGACACATAATTACTAGAAGCAGCACTAATAATTATAAGGTGAACATTTATTAATAAGCAATTTAATGTTTGTTTAATTATTATTCATAAATCTTATTAATAAGCGTTAATTTCCAACATTCTTTGGGTTCATTTTAAGCAAGCAATACAGTAATATTTAAACGGTAACACTTTACAATAAGGTTCATTAGTTAAACATAAGTTAATGTATTAACTATCATGAACTAACCATGAGCAATACATTTGTTACTGTATTTACTAATCTTCGCTAACGTTAGTTAATGAAAATACAGTTGTTCATTGTTTGTTCATGTTAGTTCACAGTGCATTAACTGTGCATGAACTGTTAACAAGATTTTGAAATTAACATTAACAAAGATTAATAAATGCTGTATAAGTGCAGTTAACTAATGTAGATAACTAATGTTAAATAATAAACCTTATTGTAAAGTGTAACCATTTAAACAATAGTTGAGTTAAATAAAACTACCCAGGAGGTTGGGCAAACATTTAACCCATTCGCTGAATCAAAAAACAACACATTTGCTGGATTTGTCCATTTTCAACCCAACTTGGGTTGTTTTTAACCCAGCAGTGTATGTGCTGATTTCAGTATATAAGGTTGCTATAACAAAATTTTAGATACATTGGAAATTTCACAATTCCCCCTACCAATTTCTATACCACAGCAGATACTAATACTAGGTCAACTAATGCAAGAAAAAAAGTCCTCAAACTATTTTCAAAGACAAGTAAATAGTCACTCATACAATAAAAATCTGACATATAAAAATATATAAAAATATGACAAATACAGTAGAAAAAAGATAAACAATGCTTAAAGTTCTTAATGCAAGTCTATCTAATGGTATAGTGTTCAGCTAGTCTGCAACATAAGTTAAATAAAGTAATCAAATGTAAAAAGAAAACACTACATAGTCTTCACTGAATGTCCATTTTATCTCAGTTATGTTTTCATAATCATTGGAAGCCAAAATCAAAACATAAATTCACTTAATTGCACAGTCCTAGTAACAAATATATCAAGATATTTTGCTGGAAATTCAATGAAAATAAATCTTTAAGCATTTTTGAATAATATAATGAATTATAATACTTTACAATTGGCAGGTACTGTATGACATTTTATTTTAGCATTTTATAGCAACAATCACTGACACAATGTGTATTTTTGTCTCTTTTTTATCTTAAAGGTCCCGTTTTTTGTGTTTTTTTTGAAGCTTTGATTGTGTTTATAGTGTGCAATATAACATGTGTTCATGTTTCGCGTGCAAAACACAGTATTTTTCACATAATTTACTTATCTGTATACCGCTGTTTCCACTGTCATAAAAACGGACTGATGACTTCCTTGTTCTATAAAGTCCCTCCTTCAGAAATACGTAACAAGTTCTGATTGTGCCAGCGGTTCCTGTGTTGTGATTCGACAGCAGCTTAGCGCTCCTTGCCCAGAAAGGTCACGCCTCTTACCATAACGTGTGCTGCACATAGTTTTACATGTGGATTATTGTGGTGTTGTGCCGAATGAACACAAAAGACAATAATTTGCGAGAGACTGAACTCTTTAATCTCCACAAGCAGCGACAGAAAATGTACAACGTTAGCACTCACTCAGAAGAGTACATCATACGGAAAACAGCCATATACATCAACATAGTCCCTTCTTGTGGCCATTATGTGCACTGCAGTCCAACATTAACTATTGCAGTAAGGATACCACAATTATAATTTTCGGGAACCGAGTCAAACATAAATTGTAACCATTGATCTCTAAGTACAGCGTTCCTGGGAAGGCCAAACAAAGGTGATTGGACTGCGGGATGAAAATAACAGCATTTCGACGACATGGCGACAAACACACTCTACAAACGCAACTCTTGTGTATTCCTGTGGGCGGAGGTTAGTCAAACTGTTTTAGTGACGTCATTAAAGAAGGAAGTAGAGAGATGTAGTCCAAACTGGCCGTTCGATGTAGGCGACTTCTGTTAAATAAAATATCTCGCTTGGCATTGAACTTTGAGCTTTAAAATTTTACATATTTTATTTATACTCTAACAACAACATTACACACTAACTAACGTTTGAAACATGGGATCACAAAGAACGGGACCTTTAAAAATATACAATACAAATACTATATTAGCCGTTTTGGCTCAGCTATGCTATATTGATAGCAAACAACTCAAATCCCACTATGCATTTCCTCATTATGCCTTGCTGTCATTGGTAATGCCTGTTTCTCCTTCTGTTTCAGGGAAGACCTCAATAAAATCCCTTATACCACAATGTGCATTAAAGAATCTCTGCGGCTTTGCCCTCCTGTGCCGGGAATATCACGAAAGTTGACTAAACCCTTGACTTTTTTTGATGGACGGACTGTACCTGAAGGTAATTCTTTGATCATCCAGTGACTCTCAAACTCCAAAACTGACAGTCTGAACAAGGCTTTTCTGGCAGTGTGCAAGTACTGTGATTTTGAATGAATAATGGCTGATATTTCAGGCTGTTCCTCACACAATTGCTATCAGAAGACTAAAGAAGACAAGTGCACAAATCATATCCTACTTTTATAGTACTTTTATGGCACTTTATAGTACTTTTTTAACGTTTTGACACATGACAGTCACTTGGTCATCTTCTAGTTTCAATGCAAGAAGACATTTGGTTCCACTTTATATTAGGTGTCTTTAACTATGTATTTAGGTCCAAAAAAAAGTTTGGTACAATGTACTTCTTGTATTGCAAAATAATTTTGCTGCTATTGAGGTCAAATGGGTCAAATGTATAATTATAGATGCAATTGACCCTTCGCCGGGAGTTTGATTGACAGGCGATCTAACCAATCATAACGCCAAATCCGCCATTTTGTCAGACAAAGCAGTCAGTAGTAGATTAACCTCGGTGGACTTGAACTTGAAAAATGGTGTGTACTGACGTCTTTCTGCGTTTGAAACGGCATTCCTTCTGATGTTCATTCATGTTTATTTGATGCTATAAATTAACTAGTGAGAAGAGATGATCGGTTCACGAGCCGCTTGAGCCGAGGCGGTACAGCAATCTGTCACGACACATTAAAGAGCCACAAAACGGTTTTTATTGTTTGAATTTCTTAAAAAATTACACAATTTGAAAGATGGGACTTTGATTAATATCATAAATAACCTGCTCTGTCTTGTCTGTTGATGTGTTGTCAGTGTCCTCTTTGCTCCGCGATGTATTTTTCACTGCGTGTGGCCTGACAGCGTCACGGCTTGTCTTTGTGAAGGGTCAATTACAGAAGTTTTTTATAGATGTAGTAATATTATTACATGCAGGTATTTTTAAAAAAATAAGTGCGTGGCATCAAATTATTCATTTAAATCTTAGTACAAAGTAGTTAATAAGTAATTAGTAGTAGTAAATGGTGGTTAATAAGTAAAACGTATATCAAGTAACCCTTAATATATAGTAGGACCAGATATTTAATGAGCAAAATAAAAATGAGTTGATGACAGAGTTTACATTTTTGCTCGATTTCATTAATGGTCCAAAAACTTAAGCCAAATGCAACAGACGCAAAACTACAGCATTTTATGAGAAGAACGAACAGCATTAGACAACATGGACAAACTTGCAAAGGCAGTCCTTCATATAATATATTGCTTAATGTTTTCATTGTTTTGGCAACTAGTAAGTATGACGTTTGAAATAATGCCTACTGCTTTAAACCCTGTTCAACCCTTATAAACAAACACAATGACCTCTAACTCAGAGAACATCTGTTCAAACATTAACCTAGCTGCTTGTTGTTCAGTTACTTGTCTTATCCAGGATGACACTGAACGAATACATAACTGCATGCCGTAAAACACTGTTTCTCTTCCATAGGTAGTACCATTGGAGTTAGCATTTATGGGATCCACTTGAATGCCACAGTGTGGGAGAATCCATATGTATGAGTGCTTTCTTTACATCTGAAATATGCAATGCATGGCTCATTACATAACATCACGCAAATAAGTCACAACAGAATCTTGAATGAAAAATTAAATAACAAAAAAAAGTATACAATGGGGTCCAAATGCCGGAGGCAAATTGTGAAAGTGCTCTATTTGCATTTTTATTTTTTTAATAGGCCTACATTATTTCAGCATAACCTGATTTGTTGAAAAATGTCTGTCTTTTGCTTTAATGAAAGCAGCACTGGAGCTACATGAACAAAACCTGATGATCATGTTCTCCAGCATGATTTGAGATGCATCTTGTGTGAAAACAAAGAGTCACGGATTTAAATCACAGACTTCAGTCTCATACTATCGGACCCCACTATAATATCATCAAAACACCCTCACTCAGAACAAAACCATTATTTTAATCTTAATAATTTTATGTTTGTAAAATTTACTTCACCAGAAGAAAATATTATAAGAGAACAAAACAAGTAAAACAGAGATTCATTCATTTCTAAAGTCTGTATTTATAGTCAGTAAGTGTATTTAAAATGTTATGTTGTCCACAGGTGTATGATCCATTGAGGTTTCTGCCTGAGAACTCTGCTAAGAGGTCACCTCATGCTTTTGTGCCCTTCTCTGCTGGACCCAGGTTTGTAAGCCGGCGAGTGCTGAAGAGACATGAACGGTTTAGCAAGTGGGTCATTCACTCACATTTCAGTCACACAGAATAGAGCTGTTCTTTGGCTTGGAGTTTAGAGTGTAGAATGTCTCTAACCTCAGTTCAACCCTCATGAGAGCAAATAGCAGTGAGGTGCTTAGTAATGCTGATTCTTCGAAAAATATAGAGTGGTTCACTCAAAAAAGAAAATTTAAGTTCAAACCTGCATGCAGTTTTTGCTATCCAACAGAAAAGTAAGATTCGTCAAGGAGCTCTTTTCTGTACAATGACAATTCATAGTAATCACGTTTGTCATGCTTCAAAAAACATCAAATTACCATACAAGTAGCCTATACTTGCTATGCTATAATTGTCACAATACTTTATTTCAAGATTTCTGAACTCGTATGCATAGTAGATGAACAAACAGAAATTTAACTCATTATTCATTAAAAATCGTACCTTCTGCTGCAGCCTTTTAATGTCATTCTCCATTCTGCATATATAAATAGCATTTTGCAATCAGTGCTGTCCTATCCTGACACAAAGCACACTGTTTTGGAATCTGAACGCAGATGCAAATGGAAGTTAGGAAGATTTTCAGTGAATTAAAATGTTCCCTAATAAAAACTTTTGGACTACATTTATGATAAATGCAGCTTGACACACATCACTATGAACTGTTGTTGTTTGGAAAAGAACTGCATAAAGAACTGAACTTTTCCTATGTGAACTTTTCCTTCAAATGACCTCAGTTCATCCCTGATGAGAGCAATACAGCAACTGATAAACAGCAATAAAGCAATTGATAATGGCGGTCATTTTAGCAGTGATTTTGTTTGAAAAGATTTACTAAGTTGGCTTAGCTACTTGGGAAAAACAGTTGTATTGAATTTGCATATTTACTTGCAGATAACATAATATTAATAAATAAAGGACACAATAAAGGCTAAGTGGACTTTCATGACTGTTTCTTAACAAACTTAAATGTACTTTAAAAGCACACGTTGTAAAAATATCAAATACATTTTTTTCTTTAACGTGCATTTTAAATTAGAATGTTTTAATGGCGTGCCTTAAAGAAGCATATGTATGCACATGTAATTCACACACATAAGGGGTGGAGTGTTTTAAAGGTTTGACAAGGCATGACAAAAATTTGAGAACCACTGGCATAAAGTAATTAATTATTGGTGGTTTGCATAATATTCTGAGTTTTCATTTCACTGTTTTTATTCATTTCATATTGAGGAATACTGAGTGAAATGAGTAAATGCCTGCTCAAATTAGTTTAGAACTACAATAATCATGTTCACACAGCACACACAATGCCTCTGCACTTACGATTTCTCTCAACATGGATACAAGAGAGCTGTCGGTCAATAAATGGGAAAACAAAGCAACTTGCGTTACTTGTTGAAAAAAGTAACTCAGATATCTTGCTCTAAAAAAACCTATTGATTTAAAAGTAATGAGTTACTTTGGTTACTTGAAAAAAGTAATCTGATTACATATCTCACATCACTTTTAATGCATTACCCCCAACTCTGGTAAGGTCAGCCACAAAAATAACTCTGTCCACATCTTTTCTTTGCTAATTTAACACCAAAAAAGGGTTTGAGCTGGTGCAAGCTGTTAGTAAATCTGGCCCTAAGTGTCTGAAAAACATTACATTCAGCACTTAGGTATATTTCAAAATATTTTTTATTTCTCTAATAAGTACTCATTTTAAACATTTTGCTAAAGTGTTCTTCATTTTTTATAAGGATATGCTTGCATTGGCGTTCATAGCACTGACACAAAATGTTTTTAGAATTTGATTTCCTCAGTAAGTATTTTAGAAACCTTATTATTAGAAAACTAATTTCAGGTTGCTCTTGGATGACTTGATTTAACTTTGAATTAAAATTATTTCTGAACTCCTATGATTGTGATTGAATAAACTACGTTAAAACCGTCCAGGGCAGAGTTTCCCAAAAGCATCGTAAGCCTAAGTTGATCATTGCTCCATTGGTGGACTTAAGCTTACGATGCTTTTGGGAAACTCTGCCAAAACGGTGTTGTCTGACTTGTAAACAGATTGTTCTGAATTTATACATTTCGTACTAATACAAAAATATTTGCTTCAGATAGAAAAAAGATATGGTGTTTATTAAAAGAAAGAAATGGTACAGATAAACAGCTAATAAAGCTTCTGATGTATATCTGATTACAGAAACTGCATTGGACAGAACTTTGCCATGAATGAGATGAAAGTAGCGGTGGCGCTGACTCTGAAGAAATATCGCCTCATTAAAGACCCCAAACACACCCCGAAGATGATCCCTCAAGTAGTGCTCAGATCACTCAATGGAATTCACATCAAGATCAAATTAGTAGAAAATGATTCATGAAAAGAAAGAGTGTACATTGACCCTGTTTGACATGCTATAAGGCATGTTTGCTCTGAGAAGAATGACAGTGACTTAATTTAAATAATTTACTGCACAGCATTATTCAGTACATTTAGCGCCTGGAAACTGGATGCTTAGTGAATAAGATGATTTTTGCAGTGAAATTCTACATACTTAAGTGGTCCAACTTGCTTAGTGAATTCACTCCTTACGCCTCATTCACACTGTCAGCAGTTTTGTCTCTAAATGTGGTCAGTTGCTGTGTATCGGTTGGTCGCGGTCACTCACGTCACCCAAAGTCACCAGCTTTCTTTGAATATTCACTGACAGTGTGCATGAGGCCTCCTGCGATCTGATATATATATATATACACAAGGCATTTAAAAAAATCCAAGGAAATATTTTCAAGTAATATGAATTCATTTGAAACTGAATTAATACATTGCCTGAGCTACATTACTACACTTATTCTGAAATTAGAGCTCTCTAAAATGAAATAAATGACCTGCAGATAAATTCTTGTGATTTGTAATTAGTGAAAAATGTTCATTAATTAGCTTGTTTTAGGTGTTTTTTGTTTTGTTTTGAAAAGTGTATTGCCTTTTTGATGTATGATGCATGAAAACTATTTTAGTGGTTATTGTGAATAGTTTCCTCTCATCAGCATTACATGTTTTAAATAAAAATTCAGTTTTACATCATTTGAAATAAACAGTGTGGTGACTCTTAGAGGCCAATAGTTCACCCAAAAATAAAAATGTCATTTACTCACCCTTGTGTTGTTCCAAAGCTGTAACGAAGTGTTTTGCAGTTGTAGAATACAGTCAATAAACACCCTCTGCTGGGCCTTTCAGGCATCAACAGCCTAAGGGTTCTTTAAAAGGATTGTTACTAAGGATTACAAGCACTTATTGACCACTGTTATACAAGCTGTACACTCACTACTTTACATTGTAGCAATGTGTAATTTCTTCAGTGTTGTCACATGAAAAGATATTGTAAGGGTGGAACTCCTACAGTGGTTCAGACTGTAAGGTTTGCCGAGCAACTAAAGAAACTTTATCAGTAAGATGGTAGAAAGCTGTACATTTCTTGTATATTACCACCCACTGCAACTTATACCAACGACAGAAATAAGCGCAGTTATAATAGCAAAATATGTGGGAGAGCATTGCTATAGTGTGACAATATTGTATTGCAATAGGGAGCACATTAATGTTAATACTAAATCAAAACTAGTTAGCACATCATTTGTAATTGAAAGGGTTTAATGACAATATCTGATTATGGTTACACTTAAAATAATTACAAAATAGATGTATGAGATGATAAAATCATATACCATTAATTGTACACCGCACGTATGAAAAAGTTACCTAAGAGATAGTTAAAGAGAGAGTGAAAGAGGAAGAGAGAGAGAGACAGAAGGAGGACCAGAGAGGGCCCAAGAAAAGAAGAGCATAAAAAAATGACCAGAGTTACAGTTACAATCTTCTTTTATCCCTTCCTTGACCATGTGACTTAAACCCAAATGTGAGACATTCAAACTGACCAATCAGAAGATTAAAACTTCCCCCCACTGTACTAAAGGTGTGACCATTTGTAGACCCCCGATGTACACCCATCTTGGCCCCTCAGGGCTTGATCAATATTAGCACCTTTGTGCCTTCCAAATGGCCCTTGTTGCAAGAGAGAGGGGGTTGAAACAGTAAATCAAATGTCTTTGTTCATTTTAAAATATCTTTAGATATTTTCAATTCTGACAATATAAAATATTTACAAAAATGTGAGGGGTGTAATAACTTCTCTGAGATACTGTATATATGTATAGTACAGTCCAAAAGTTTGGAACCACTAAGATTTTTAATGTTTTTAAAAGAAGTTTCGTCTGCTCACCAAGGCTAAATTTATTTAATTAAAAATACAGTAAAAAACAGTAATATTGTGAAATATTATTACAATTTAAAATAACTGTGTACTATTTAAATATATTTGACAAAGTAATTTATTCCTGTGATGCAAAGCTGAATTTTCAGCATCGTTACTCCAGTCTTCAGTGTCACATGATCCTTCAGAAATCATTCTAATATGCTGATTTGCTGCTCAGTCTGTAGCGATGCAGTTGTGTCCTACGGCCGCTGGCTGGCGTGGCGAACCACGCCTTCCCTCCCGGGCCTGTAAATTCTGCTCGAATCGGACAGAGAAAGCTTACAGAGCATGTGAGCAGGCCGCCTCCACCCTGCATGCCATGGCCCTTTGGCAGGTTTACCAGGCAAAAGCGCTATCGGAAATGCCCAAGGGTGGTCTTGACCAACAGCTGCTGGGGGAGCTGTGCACTGCCACCGACCTCGCCCTCTGGGCGACTAAAGTGACAGCGCGCTCTGTTGGTCAGGCGATGGCCACGCTTGTAGCGCCACTTATGGCTGAACCTGGCTGACATGAGGGAGACCAATAAATATCGGTTCCTGGATTCCCCCGTGTCCCAGGCCGGCCTTTTCGGCGACGCAGTGGAGAGCTTTGCCCAACAGTTCTCCGCCGCCCAGAAGCAGGCTGAGGCCATTAAACATGTCTTGCCTCGCCGGCCAGCTGCTGCCTCCACCCAACCGGCAGGTTGTTTTATCAGTTCCGCCGCTGGCTCTCCGGAGTCCAGTGGTACCCACACTTACCCACAAAAAGAGCTGTTTCCGAATCCTCCAGGTCACAAGAGGGCGCGGCTGTCTGGACCCGAGGCTCTGCCTTGACGTCCGCAGCCCCCTCTCATCTCGCCAGTGGGTGGCAGTGTGAGGGTCAAGGCTGCACCATGTGTACTGTCTCCCATTCACACGGCCACTCTGCAGAGTCTGACTCCACTTCGGGCCGCTGTGCCATCCGAGTCAAGTCTCAGTACTCTGCCTCGCTGCCCCTCTCCCGGTGTGTCTGTGGTGACTTTCGTCCCGCTGGCTCGGTGTCTGGAAGCCAGGTTAACAGTCCTCAGCCTGTCCCGCTGACTCATTCAGACCTGGCTATGCGATTCAGTTCACCCGGCATACCCTGGTTGTTCAGGGGTGTCCACTTCACTCAGGTGACACTGGACAATGCACCTGTTCTCCAAGAGGAGATTGCTGTCCTCCTGGCGAAGGATGCAATCGAGCCGGTCCCTCCAGCCGATATGAAGTCAGGGTTCTACAGTCCCTACTTCATTGTACCTAAGAAAGGAGCTGGGTTACGGCCAATCCTGGATCTGCGAGTCCTGAATCGGTCCCTGCACAGGCTGCTGTTCAAGATGCTCACGCAGAAACGCATTTTCGAATGCATCCGTCCCCAGGATTGGTTCGCAGCGATAGACCTGAAGGATGCGTACTTTCATGTCTCGATTTTGCCTAGCCACAGACCCTTTCTACGGTTTGCGTTCGAGGGCCGAGCATACCAGTACAAAGTCCTGCCCTTCGGGCTGGCCCTGTCACCCCGCGTCTTAACGAAGGTTGCGGAGGCAGCCATTGTTCCTCTCAAGGAACAGGGCGTTCGTATTCTCAACTACCTCGACGACTGGCTCATCCTGGCCAGCTCACGAGAACAGTTGTGCGAAAACAGGGACATGGTGTTGACTCACCTCAGCCAGTTGGGTCTTCGGGTCAACTGGTACAAGAGCAAACTCGCCCCCGGGCAGAGGATCTCTTATCTCGGTATGGAACTGCACTCGGTCACCCAGACTGCGCGCCTCACAGAGGAGATTACGCTCAAGCGCAGGACAGCGGCCCCACTGAAACTTTTTCAGAGGCTCCTGGGGCATATGGCATCCGCAGCCACAGACTCGCCGCACAGACACGCCGCTCGGATTCATATGAGGCCGCTTCAACACTGGCTTCACTGCTGGGTCCCGAGATGGGCATGGCAGCATGGTATGTTCCGTGTTCCTGTGACACCGGGCTGCTGTCGCACTCTCACCTGATGGTCAGACCCCTCATTCCTGCGGGCTGGTGTTCCCCTCAAACAGGTGTCCAGGCATGCTGTGGTTCACACGGATGCCTCGACCATGGGGTGGGGTGCCACGTACAACAGGCATGCAGCTTCAGGTCTGTAGACGGGGCCTCAGCTGCATTGGCATATCAATTGCCTCGAATTGCTGGCAGTTTGTCTTGAGCTGGGCCGCTTCAAGGAGCTGCTGACAGGCAAGCATGTTCTAGTCCGTTCAGACAACATCGCGACCATGGCGTACATAAACCATCAGGGTGGTCTACGCTCCCATCGCATGTCGCAACTCGGCCGCCATCTGTGGTCGACGCATCTGTGGTCGCTTCGTGCCATTTATGTCCCAGGTGTGCTCAACCGTGCAGCCAACGAGCTCTCACAGTAGCCTCCACTTGCGGGCGAATGGAGGCTCCATCCCCAGGTGGTCCAGCTGATTTGGCAGCACTTCGGCGAGGCACAGATAGATCTGTTCACCTCCCAGGAGACTGCCCATTGCCAGTGGTTCCATTCCCTGACCGTGGGCACACTTGGCACGGATGCCCTGGCACACAGCTGGCCCCGGGGCCTTCGCAAATATGCGTTCCTCCCAGTGAACCTTCTTTCACAGCTCTTGTGCAAAGTCAGGGAGGACGAGGAGCAGGTCTTGCTGGTGGCCCCATATTGGCCCACCTGGACCTGGTTTTCGGACCTAATGCTCCTCGCGACAGTCCCTCATTGGCCCATTCCTCTGAGGAAAGATCTTCTGACTCAGAGAGGGGACACCCTTTGGCACCCGCGTCCCGACCTGTGGAACCTCCACGTTTGGTCCCTGGACGGGATACAGAGGTTCTAAGTGATCTCCCGCAAGCGGTTACAGACACTATCACTTCCGCTAGGGCTCCTTCTACTAGGAACCTCTATGCATTGAAGTGGAACCTGTTCATTGAATGGTGTTCCTCTCACCGAGAGGACCCCCGATCATGCTCGGTTAGATCTGTGCTTTCCTTTCTGCAAGAGGGCTTGGAGCGAAGGCTGTCTCCCTCCACCCTCAAGGTGTATGTTGCCGTTATTGCCGCACATCACGATGCAGTCGATGGGAAGTCCTTAGGGAAGCATGATCTGATCGTCAGGTACCTGAGGGGGGCAAGGAGACTGAATCCTCCTTGTCCTCCCTCCATACCCTCTTGGGATCTCACCTTAGTTCTTACATCTCTTCGGCATCATCCCTTCGAGCCTTTGCGGTCAGTTGAGTTAAAAGTACTGTCCCTTAAGACCGTCCTCCTGGTTGCATTGGCCTCGCTCAAGAGGGTGGGGGATCTGCACGCATTTTCGGTCGACGAATCGTGCCTGGAATTCTGGCCTGGGGATTTTCACGTCATCCTGAGATCCCAACCCGGATATGTGCCCAAGGATCCTACCACTCCCTTTAGAGATCAGGTAGTGAACCTGCAAGCGCTGCCCTCGGAGGAGGCAGACCCAGCCCTGGCTTTGCTCTGTCCAGTTCGTGCTCGTTTACGTGGACAGAACTCAAAGCTCCAGGACCTCAGACCAGCTCTTTGTCTGTTATGGAGGCCAGAAGAGGGGAAAGGCTGTCTCCAAGCAGAGGATGGCCCACTGGATAGTGGATGCCATCACCCTGGTGCATGATTCCCAGGGCGTGCTTTGCCCGTTCGGGTTGAGAGCCCACTCCACTAGAGGAGTGGCTTCTTCTTGGGCGCTGGTTCATGGCGCCTCGCTGACAGATATCTGTAAAGCTGCAGGCTGGGCGACACCCAACATGTTTGCTAGGTTTAATAGCTTACGTGTAGCGCCGGTATCTTCCCGTGTACTCGCTTCCACTAGCCGGTAGACGCGTTGAGCCCGCTCTAAGTGTCGGCTTGCAATGCCATTCCTGCCCCCTGGGCCGGATACGTGCATCTTTGACTCCAGTCACGTTCCCCACTTGGCGAACCCTGTTGAGTTCCTCCGCCTTCCACTTCGGCTCGGACATTGCGGAGTGTCTGATGCCAGTCCAACATCCATCTTTGACGTTGTCTGTTGGTTGGGATCCATATGTTGTGATCCCTCTACGTGAGTGATCCCATATGTGTATTGTCCACGGTCAAAACTCCCTATGGTGAGCCCGTGTCTTCCCCTTAGCAGAGCCAGCTCTGCTGTCACCTGTCAGATGAGTCTCCTCCTACTCCCAGGGACTCCGTATGCGTACTGCCCCTCGGGCCAGTCCATATGTGTTTTTGCCACGTAAACTCCTTCCCCACAGGGTAGGTGGTGGTCTCCGCAGCGTCCCCTTGGGTCCGCTTTCCCAGTGTAGTCTAGTTTACGTAAGCTCACCCCCTTCACCGTCCCATTGGTGCGATGGGTGGCTAGAGCCTGCGCTGGGCACTGGAAGGGGTTTCGTAACTGTGGCGCTTTATTTGGGATCCCAATTCGTCATTCACTACTGACGTACGTCGAATGTGACCGACTGAAAGGGAACGTCTTGGTTACGTATGTAACCCTCGTTCCCTGAAGGAGGGAACGGAGACGTACGTCCCGTCGTCACAGTTTCTGTACCCTCGCTGCAGTGCGGACACCAGTTGTCTCCTCAGCGAAAAACAGAGTGCGATTGCATCTGCTTCCTATTTATATCCACCTGTTAGGGGCGGTGCGCATTACGCAAATATTGCGCGCCAATGTTCATTGGCTTGTTTTAGTTCTCTCGAAGCTGATAGGGGGCTCTCTAGCGATATCCCAATTCGTCGGTCACTACTGACGTACGTCTCCGTTCCCTCCTTCAGGGAACGAGGGTTACATACGTAACCGAGACGTTTTGCTGATCTTTTACTCCTGTTATATATATATATATATATATATATATATATATGAATTATCCAGATTTATTTTTACTAGTGGGTGCAGGACACTATAGTTCATTTATGTAAGTGAGGTTAGCAAAATAAAGTGTCACATATTATACCCAAAAATTCTTCATACAGTGGACTACCAGTAAAATTGATAAAAATTTGGACCAAAAATTATTCACTTTGACCTGACCATATTTTGCTTAAGTGTTATCTGACATTATTTTTTTTCTGACACAGTTTAACTCAGATCTTGTCATATTTTATTACCATTTTTAAACTATAATGAATAAACTATTAATGAATGAAATGTTCAAGGTGTCTGAATACATTTTGGTTTGACTGTATGTAATATATATATATACCGGTATATGAGTTTTTTTTCTTCCCACGGAATGTCTGTTGTGCTGAAATTACGCTTTCTAATAATCAATGATGTTTCTTAAGAGCAGAACAGAAGTAAGAAGCAGAAGCGAGCAGTGGTATGATCACTGAAGCATCACAAATACAAATCATATCCTGTCAGTAGTGCAACAGAGGCATCCGGAGGTCAAAATCTCATTCATTCTGTTCACTGAGAAATAGCTCTCAGATCTGAGATATATAATGCTGAAGACAAGTCAGTATAACTTCTTATACCTTTAATCGTTTAATTCCTTGTGAAAAACTATACATTACCCTCAATCCTGAAGAGAGGAGAATATGAATGTGAAAAATTGTTTCACTCGATTTTACAATTATAGGTATGCTTTAAATGCAGCGTTTGTTTTTGTTTTTCAGCACCTGTCATGCCCCCACCTGAGGGCTGTTTCATAAAAGATGCTAAGAAAAGCGAGGATTAAACTCCAAAACCTGACTTGAATTAACCTAACAAATGAGTTTGGGCTAAAACGGTTTCATAAAAGGTAATTGAAGTTCACGCAGTCCCGCTAATTCGATCCAGGTTCACCTAGTCAAGCCCTGCGTTCCAATGTCCATACTATCCACCCTAAATAGTATGTGAGATTAAAATAAGTGTGTCCCAAAGCATAGTATGTTGAAAAGAGTATGGCAAAAGTCCCCGGATGGTCTACTATTTCCGGTAGATTTTCGAAGTGTGGATCCGTGCACACTATAAAGGCTAATATTGCCCACAACCCATTGCGCATTGGACGAGGATTCAGTTCAGAACTACAAACACGAGTAAAAAGTGTTAAAAAACTACAAAACATGGCGGATATATGCAATCGACGCTGAGAGATTTGAGTGACTAATAATCAGTTTAACCTGATAGAAAATATATATGTAATGTTACCCGTGTTATTTTTCATCTGCAAATACCAATGTGGACTTTTATGAAGATCCGATAATGGCCATTAACTTTTAAATGCATCATTATGCATTAATATGAGGAGAGTTCTCCACATGAAAGACCCGCGACTGCAGATCAACTTGCTGTATTTCACTTCGATACGGTAGGAAATTAGCTAAATGAAATGTGGAGGAAGTAAGATGATTGACAGGCCAGTTTACGGTCGTACACAGGACTTGCGACCTCGTAGAGAGAACTTCCCAAGACGCGATTGTATGACGTGTTAGTATGTCCCAAAGCTTGTCTACTCTTTTACTACACACTCAAAAGTAAGTACTTTTTGTTCACAGAAAGAGTACATACTTTTAGGGCGTAGTATAAGTAGGCGAATTGGAACGCAGCAAAGATAATTTCACGTGCATGATTTTTTTAAGCAGCCATAGAGGTCGATCATGGATCAAATCGATCCACCATAGGAAAGGGCATACATTTTGTGCTATTTTATGCGTTTGAGACATGGTGTTTTCCTCAGTGCATAACTTACTTTTCACAAGTTTATTCTCCATCTGTAAATGTTAGAAAGTAATGCAAATATTTCCATTTTGCGGCTAAACTTCACAGTGAACGAGCGCTGCTGCGCGCTAAACAGACGGGATGCAATAGAAACGCAATAATTCTAAAATATACATTTCGCTAAAATATTTGATTTTGGACATTAAATGTGCCTTATGTAGGCCTACAAGTTTAAACCTACAAGTAAGTGTATGTTTTTATGATAGTAACTGAAAATGGACTATTGTAATGCGGTAAATCAATATACTTTGGGACAATTACTGAGTTTAGATTCATCTTACCAATTACAATTTACTCTGTGCATATTTATTTTAATTTTTAATTTCTGCCCTTCTAATAACCATAAAGAGTACTACTGCCAAACAAAACCAGATAGAAATGTAAAAAAAAAAACAATCCAATTAAATATTGGGCACAAAACATTTAGCCAGTAAGAAAGGAAAACCTGATTGGGACTTTTTTCCCAGTCATTTCAATAGCAAAAAGTGTCCCAATCAACCTGAATTCCATATATACTGTATATATATGTATATATATATATATATATATATATATATATATATATATATATATATATATATTAGACCAGAGTATAGATTAAATATGGGCCTTGGAAAAGGCTAGCTGACTTTATTGTCCTTTGACTACAGTGGGTAGTTTCAGTGTGGACAACATCCATACATGTCACTTCAGCAGGCTGCATCTTACTCTCTCACTCTTTTCATAGCTTTTGCTGGCTCTGAAACACTCACTTTGTATTTGTCTAGCAAAAAATCACTCATCACTTAATGACAGCTTACAAATAAAGGCCTGATTGTTTCAGGTGCCTTGTCACAGGTTTATTTATTTTAAATTTTTTTGTGTTACTTTTGCTATATTTTCACATTTAATACAATGATTTGGTAATCCTCTTGTACTCTTCCTTGCTAAGAAATAAGTCTCTGACAGTTCTCTCCCAAGTGCTTCCATTGTTGTCAGTATTAAGTCTGAGAATGATTCAGTGGGCTATATAACACTTAATTTTTAAGAAATTACTTCTTTTTAAATGTTTTGTTTCTCATCATACTTAACTTTTAATAAAAAAAAAAAAAGCCTTAAACTTACACCAATATTTTTTTTATTTTTTATTTAGCACTATTTAGTAAATGTGTGTATTATATATATATATATATATATATATATATATATATATATTATATATATAGTTAATAAGGTCAAATAATTGTATGTGAGAGAGTCAGCTGTAATATCATTGCGTTCCTATTGGTCAGTGTTAGAGAAGCTCAGCTTAGCCTGACAGTTAGCCTGCTCCAGACCAGGCTAGTTTCCCAGCACAAGTTGCCAGAGTAACTGAGTTTGAACTGATTTAAGTTTGTTTTATGAAACAGAATTCACTGACAACAAGTCTGACTAAGTAAAATAAGCCTGGGTTGTTTTCTAAACTTGTTTTATGAAACAGCCCTCAGGACTAATGGATTGCCAGGATTCTTATAGCATGCATCTCTATTATCAAAAACACAACCACCACCTCAACAACTAAAAAATGTTTAAAATTGGTAATTATGAAGTTTAAATATATAAAAATACACTGGGTTTTATTGTGAGTGATTTGTACAAACAAATGTACCAAACAGAAAGTAAGAGTATAAAACATCATATTTTTTCTTCAACAGTGAAGACAGTCTGCAGGGAAAAACCTGATGAACCACATTACCATCAGTTCATTTGAAACACTTCACTCCGTTTGTATATTAAGGGAATAAGACACAGCGTGGAACAGCTGAGGAAGGTCCAAAAAAAAACATCTTCACAACGGTAAAGTGTTGCAATGATGCAGATTTTCACCAGTTATGAAGCCTAGTACAGGTTTGTGGAAATCTACCACATGCATCTCATCTGCATCAGTGATGCTAATGGAAGCGTATCGGCCAAACAGTTAATCGTTTAAAATGTGTACATAAAAAGCCTGTCCTTGTAAACATTTTACATAAATAGTAATATAAAAAGGGAGAGTACACTATAAAAGATAAACCCCTCAAAAACTCAGGCCAAACATGACACATTTTGCTATTTGGGTCAAATAATGTACTTTTGTTTCCTTTTCATCATGTTCATTATGTTGTTTTTTAAAGGAACAGTCCAACCAAAAATGAAAACTGTCATTTACTCATGTCACAGCAAACCCTGTTTGTTTTTTTTTTCTGTGAAACACAAAGATCTAAAGCACAATATCCAAGCAGCTGTTTTACACAAGACAACAATTGATGATTTATAAGGCCAAGATCCGATTATCTATTGTGAGGAACAGAGCGAAAAGCACTAATTTTTTTAAATCAAAAAGCAGAATGTCCTCCTTTGCACAATTCAGTTTGCCATCAAATTCAGAAAATAATACCTGTCTGGAATGACATGAGTCTAACTCAACGTTCATTTTTGAAAGAATCGTTCCTTTAAAATGTACACATGAATTTCTTGCATTAAATCAGATTCCTGTAGTCCAGTAGAAGTCAAAGAGCCTGCTTCTTCCAGATAAAGTTCATGATGACAGGAGAGTCAGCCACATACTTTATTATGAATACGCAGCTAAATAAGCAGAGACGGAGCGGGCTTCTTGCCAGGCCATGCCTCTTTAGCATACTTCTTCTTGCGGGGTTCATTGAGGGGATCGGAGATGTACGGGCCGGTTACAGGTGTGGGATTGAGCTTGAGCGGGGGTGGCGGGGCCTCTTGGGCCAGGTCTACATCCGGGGCAGGGTTGGGCAGGGGTAACGGCAGTCCTCCCAGGATTGTGGCTCCGCTGGGAGCGCCTGTCGATTGAGCTTCATGACTGGCAGGCGGAAGGTCTCTGTAGAGTCCACTCTGCAAGGGGAACGCGTGCATGTGCCGTGTTATGGTTTCCTCGATTCCCAGTGCATTACCACCGCCCATTTTCTTCCTCTGTTGATGAAACAAACACAGACATGTAATCGTGCTTTCTTTTAGCATATGGCTGAATGACTCAAGATATGAAGACGTTACCTTAATAGGAACGACAGCTGTTGAGACCATGTTTCTGAAACGCCCAACAGAGGGGTCGATGTCCTCTAAAAAGAGTTAACAACACACACAATGTTAAAAAAGGTAGTATAAAAGCTTCACAAAAGTAGAGAGAGACGCTATATCCCAAGTCTTTTGAAGTCAAACAACAGCTTTGTATGACGAATAAACCAATATTTAAGTCATTTTTGTAGTAATCTTCCTTTGGACACCGTCGGTTCTCTCCATGGCAGTGTTCCCACAGGTCTTGAAGTCAGTTTTATAAAATTTAAGGTTAATAAACGTCCATCATTTTTGGGTGAACTAACCCTTTAAGATGTTAAAGGGATAGTTCACCCAAAAATGAAAATTTGATGTTTATCTGCTTACCCCCAGTGCATCCAAGATGTAGAGGACTTTTTTTCTTCAGTCGAACACAAATTATGATTTTTAACTGCAACCGCTGCCGTCTGTCAGTCAAATAATAGCAGTGATTGCGAACTTGAACAATAAGAGTTGAAAAAACTTCCATAGACAAATCCAAATTAAACCCTGCGGCTCGTGACGACACATTGATGTCCTAAGACACGAAACGATCGGTTTGTGCGAGAAACCGAACAGTATTTATATAATTTTTTACCTCTAATACACCACTATGTCCAACTTCGTTCAGCTTCCTTAGTGAGGTCTGATCGCGCTCTGACAACGGAAGTGATGTCTGACACTCATTGAAGTATATGGGCGAGACATCACTTCCGTCTTCAGAACGCGTTTTTTGACCTCACTAACAGGAAGCTGAACAAAGTTGGACATAGTGGTGTATTAGAGGTAAAAATTATATAAATAATGTTCGGTTTCTCGCACAAACCGATCGTTTCGTGTCTTAGGACATTAATGTGTCGTCACGAGCCGCAGGTTTTAATTTTGATTTGTCTAAGCAAGTTTTATTTACTGTTATAGTTGAAGTTCCCATCTACTGCTATTATTTGACTCACAGACGGCAGCGGTTGCAGTTAAAAATCATAATTTGCGTTCGACTGAAGAAAAAAAGTCACCTACATCTTGGATGCACTGGGGGTAAGCAGATAAACATCAAATTTTCATTTTTGGGTGAACTATCCCTTTAAATGCTAGTGTGGACAGAGATTTTTGAAACAAAAACACGGTTTTCAAATGTATCCAGATAAATGGATATAATATTTTCATATTAAGAAGTCTTCTTGTTATTGATGAATTGCGACAAATAAGCAGCTGGAAGTAGTAAAGAAAAGGCATTTCTATGTAAGAGTCCCGGTGTATTGCACCATATATAAGTGGCTCACAAGCCGTGGCTAAGAGGTTGAGGTTCTCTTTATGGCTGCTCACTCTACCTGGGTTAATGACCTCATCCTCTTCATTGAAGGTCACTCTGGAGTTCTTCCTCTTCCTCTTGGGCCTCTGAATATCCAAGTTGCCCTCTTCTATGGTGAGGGTGGAGATGCGCTTGTTATGAGCGGTGTTGAACTCAGTCAGGTTCTGCCAAAAGAGCCAAACAGAAAATATTTTTTAAATTTAATAAAAAAAATTTAAAAATGTCATTGCAGTTCATTCACTGCAACATCCATTCACTGAAACCTACCTGGAGTCTTCAGAAGTGTGAGGTGTCAGGATCTCAGAGACTTAGGATAGGTGAAGAATCCTAAAAAATGACCCGCTCTTAATAAGAATCACAAGCTGAAGTGTTATAAAGTACATGAAGACTGGGTTTTTATAGACCTTATAGACAGACAGCTTGAGAGTGACTCCTGAAGGACCAGCACCACATCCTCTTGTACCACTGTTTGAAGAATGTATCTTCCAGAATCTGGCAGTAAGGTGTGGGAGTTCACTTTTAGTCCATCTCTTATCCTGAAATGTCCATCTTGCAGAGATGGACTAAATGATCTTCCAAAAATAAAGTGCTAGATTCTGGAAGATAAATTCTTCAAACAGTGGTACAAGAGGATGTGGTGCTGGTCCTTCAGGAGTCGCTCTCAAGCTGTCTGTCTATAAGGCCTATAAAAACCCAGTCTTCATGTACTTTATAACACTTCAGCTTGTGATTCTTATTAAGAGCGGGTCATTTTTTAGGATTCTTCACCTAACCTAAGTCTCTGAGATCCTGACACCTCACACTTCTGAAGACTCCAGGTAGGTTTCAGTACTGGGAAATGGTGGCGCTGGAGACTAAAGGGTTCCTGATGGTTTCACACTTAATTCTTCACCTTAATTCTTAATTATTTTGCAGTTAACATGTCTTTTCTTCTCCAGCTGTTTTTGTATGACCCCGCTGACCCAATGAGCATTTCACTGTCCAATGGTCATGCTTTAACTTTGCAATTTCTAGTATTACATTAGTATTCCGTCCTTCTCATGAGTATTTAATAATTTTTGACTTATGTCTGAGTTAAATCTCTTTTTTGGCCCATTTTATCTGTAAAAGAAAACCTGCCTAATAATTCTGCACACCTGAATATAGGGCATTCTTCATTTCCAGCCTTCATGAACAATTATATATCACTTATAAATGAAATGAAACAATATTAATAGTAGTTATTAAGATTGATGTGGATTGGAATTGGTAAAATGTGCTTGGAAAAAAAATATGATCAGAAAATCAACTTGCCTAATAATTCTGCACTCCCTGTATTAAATAATCTATACTTGATTATATAAATTGCTATTGTGAACAAATTACTAATATCATGATAAGATTTTATTCTTATCACCCATGCCTAAAGGCTGATTTATACTTCTGCGTCGAGTGTACGCCGTAGCTACGGCGTAGGCTGTGCGTAGCATGTGCAGCATACGATGTAGCCTGATATGCACCTCTTCAAAAATGTAACAACGCGTCAATTCTACGCGGACCACAAGCGCTCTGATTGGTCTGCTAGAACCCCTCCCTCGGGTCAAAAAAAACGGCGCAGAGCACTCTGAAAACAACTTCCATAGGAATGAAAAACGCTCTGTTTCAGAGGACACATACAGTTAAACTGCAACAAAAGTAATTACATATTTGCCGCTTCTCTGCCGTTTCTTTATGTAAGCTTCTCTGACAACGTACATGACAAGCATATTCTTCTTCGGCTTTTGTTTGATACTCAACATGACCACATCCACTGCCTCCTAGTGGTCTGCATGCATGTCGACGTGGACAACAACGCAGAAGTATAAATGAAAACAGACGCATAGCCTACGGCGCAGAGGCTCCAGCGTAGATCTGACGCTGAAGTATAAATCAGCCTTAAAAGGTGTTATCTAACCGTGATTACAATACAGACCAAAATAATCGTGACTATGGACTATTTGCCACAATCAAGTAGCCCTAACTGACATAGTGATAACTATAACAAAGGCCAAAAAAAAAAAAAAAAAAGGAACGATGTGAACGATTCCTTTAATGTTTATCAACTTATGAATTATTAAAAATGTATATATTTTCAAATTGTTTAATTAAATAGTTCCAACAGCTTATGCCATGGTACAGAATAGTGTTAATTTCTTTAAAGGTTCCCTAAACTGAATTTATCTTGGCATAGTTGAATAGTAAGAGTTCAGTACATTGAGACTCACTGTATGTAATTTCCAACACCATTGTTTCCTCCTTCATATGTAAATCTAATGCATGAAAATTATGCACGGGCATCTGCAGGATTTCATCTGAATGTTTTTTTAAAATCTCCAAAAAGCAACGAAATTGCCATACATCCATTTAGTGCATGTTCACAGAGCAAAATGGCTGTTTGTTCTCTCGATACTGTCTGTTTTACTGAGAAATCGCTTCAGGTGATTCAGTGAGAGAACAGTCCAAACAAATGCAAGTGGATTCAGACCGTTTTGCAAAGGCGTTTTACCAATTCATAATTTAAAACACAATTGAAGCATCAGAAAATATGAGCAGTTCAGTTGCACAGCTGTTAAACTGAATATACGAAGCGAAGCAAGCTTTTTTCTTAAATATCCACAACACGAACAACAAATTGCTCATCACTACAGCAACAGTAGACTCTCCGAGTTGTTGTGAGCGAGTGGAGGCAGAGCTAATTTGCATATTCATTGATCCGTGTATATTAAATGAGGCAAGGGTGTAGAGTTACATTCAAGCTATTTTAATGCATGAAGAAATATTTTTTTCACTTTTTTTAAATGCCATTTGGTGATCAAAGATGAGTTTTAAGGGATAAAATAATTGACTACAGGGGGACTTTAACAACATCAGCATAGCGTGACTATGTATTTAGTATTTATTAGCTTTACCTGTAGATTTCAATTTCTGTAGCCACTCCGCAGTCCGAAGTTTTTTGCTTTGACTATGGGTGAATCTCTAGTTGCTGCTGATGACTGATGTCATTTGGACCTTTCTGGATTACAATCCGCCATCAAAACGATACATTTTTTTATTATTGCAATCACTGTGAGAAAAGGCTATATATGATCCACCGCCAGCAGCATCTTCACATGCCATATAAAGACAGAGCGACACCCGCCATAATCTATCATAAAATACCGTCTCCATTGACTTTGTATTGTGTGAAGCTGCCTGCTTGTCATTTCTGACTTACAACAAAAAACAAAAAAACTAAAAGCTGCTATATGACAGGGTGTACAACAAACAAGCTAAAAAAACAATTTTTAAGCTGTTAGCCCAAAAAAACAACTGTTTAAGGTCACAAAAGTGTATACAGGCAATTGAGACAGAGCGCAACATATATTACTCTGAGAACTATACCCACTGGAGGGGAACAGAATTCGCAACAGGATATGCTAAAAAAAACTATTTTTAACCATGTAAATGTTTCATGACCCAATGTGAACCTGAGAGGAAGAGATATAGAGAAATTAAAATTTACCCAAAATTTACCCATTCTTCCTGCTGATGCTTCACTTCGTATTGCCTTATATCCACTTTTGTCCATTTAAAGGCTGGCTTTTACAGTTCGGAAGCTGATAAAAATTTTGTTCTGGTTTTTTTTTTTTTAGCTTGTTTGCTGTACACCCTGTCACACAGCAGCTTGTTCTGGCTTTTGTTAGAAGCAAGAAATGACAAGGAGGCAGCTTCATGCAATAAATGGCTGCATGCTTGAATTTCCCGCAGAAACCCACCAGTACCGCTCTTATTAGAAAACATTATTACAAGCTTACCGTTGTGAATCGGGCTAAAGTAAGGAGATCACTGGCTGGTTATGTACTTGCTCAAAAATAGATTTTGGATCATTTTTTAAACAACAAAAATTACAGACAGTAGCTTTAAAAAAAATAAAAATTTGACCAAAATCTGTTTTTGTCAGAAAAAAAAAAAAAGAAACAAAATATTTCAGACTGTTTTTAACAAGCCCCTACAAGCTTTCACGCCTGCAGTTGCCAAATATCAAGTGTTTAAAACCCCCAATTAGAGCTTTTCTCTTGAAAGCTATATTTTCTGCCTGGTGTTTTACTTGATCTTTCCAATCTGGCAACCATGCGCACGCGCTCTCTCTACAGCACGGATGATCTGAAAATACCATCAAGAATGAAAGCTGGAGTTTAGTGTTCTCCATTGAGATATTCTGCTCAACTGAAAGTGTCATTCAGACAGTCTATGTTCTGTCACGAGTCACTTGCACTGTTTACTACGACTAAATCTGTGATCAAACCTTCGCAGTGATGAACAGTAATAAATCCAAACATGGATCTCGACTATATTGTTTGCAGCTGCAATTGTGTTTGCTTAACTGCACTTACGCAACCTCTGCAACACAATACAGACATTTTTGCTGTTGTTTTAATAGAAAAACATTCAAATTGGAATTATTGGTATTCAATGTTTTAATTTTTGAGAGAAGTTACTTGTTTTACCAGTTTTTATAATGTAGATGATAAATGGCCTTTAAAAAAATATATGAGTACTGTACACCCCTAAGTGAAAATGTCCAAATTGGGCCCAAAGTGTCAATATTTTGTGTGGCCACCATTATTTTCCAGCACTGCCTTAACCCTCTTGGGCCAGATTTGTTCACCAGAGCTTCACAGGTTGCCACTGGAGTCCTCTTCCACTCCTTCATGACGACATCACGGAGCTGGTGGATGTTAGAGACCTTGCCCTCCTCCACCTTCTGTTTGAGGATGCCCCACAGATGCTCAATAGGTTTTAGTTCTGGAGACATGCTTGGCCAGTCCATCACCTTTACTCTCAGCTTCTTTAGCAAGGCAGTGGTCGTCTTGGAGGTGTGTTTGGGGTCGTTATGTTTGAATACTGCCCTGCGGCCCAGTCTCTGAAGGGAGGGGATCATGCTCTGCTCATTCATGGTTCCCTCAATGAACTGTAGCTCCCCAGTGCCGGCAGCACTCATGCAGCCCCAGACCATGACACTCCCACCACCATGCTTGACTGTAGGCAAGACACACTTGTCTTTGTACTCCTCACCTGGTTGCCGCCACACACGCTTGACACCATCTGAACCAAATAAGTTCATCTTGGTCTCATCAGACCACAGGACATGGTTCCAGTAATCCATGTCCTTAGTAGTGTTGCACGATATACCGGTACTAGAAAGGTATCGCGATACCCTGCTTTTAAAAACGGTACGGTTCTTCATTTTATTAGTATCGGTACTTAGCTCTATTTCCTAATGTGCGACAGCAGGGGGCAGTGTGTGTGCAGCGCGCTGCTTCTGAGGCACATTGAGTGTGTGTTTATTCCTGTCAACTGCGCAACGGCAGATGCACAAAGCAAAATATGGCATCATTTTGCTTACATTGCCGACAGTCAGGACAAGCCCACGGACACCACAAAGCCCGTCTGCAAAATATGTTACAAAATAACGCAAGCGAAGGGAGCATCCAACTTGGCAAAGCATCTTGCCGACAAACATCCCGTTTTTGTACAGACAATTTAAAGAGTGACAGGTTAGTGAATGTGATGCCAGCGTTATGTTTATGCTCTCAAAAATTAAATGAGTGTTATTTATATTACTCATGCAAGCAGACATCCGCAAAGAGGTGTATTATTGAGTCTAATAAGTGATATCTGGTTGCTAAAATAAAATTAATTTAAAAAAAACAAATATGTGAAGGGAATATACAGTTATATTAAACCAATTTATGCTTTAATAACATTGCTCTAATTATTTACAGTAATCAATATTCTCACTGTCAAACACTTACATGCAGGGCTTGACGACAGCCACTCCCACTAGCCACTTTGGCGGGTTGAATATAATTTAAGTTTACAGCCAACTGGTCGTCGAAGATCGTCGTAGCACAAAATTACAATCCAATCACACAATTTGTTATTTACGTGCAGTTAGTGAAGGAGGGATAGGCGGAATTGCGCTGAATGACACACAACAGAAGCGCTCTCTCGCGTGCGCTCTCTCTCTCTCTCTCTGTCAGTTCTCCTCGCGCCTGAATAGTCAAATACACATGCACACAGATGTTTAAATGTCCATCGTGTGGAGTATCTCGCGTGAATACAGTCGGTTATGGCTTAAGTGGACGTAAACAGGTGGGTAATAACTGGATATGCGTCAGTTACGTCCATGCATTCAGCAGCCCAATTAAATAGGCCTGTCCATCATTAATGTTAATCAAACAACTAAAGCTGTTAAATATGTTAAATAAACCTAGTGTATCTGAAAAAAGATTCTTTTTAATTTACTATTGTTTTTGTAATTTGCTTCTTTGTTCTTTTATATAGCCTAACACAAATAACTTGTTCTCATACTAGCTCATGCTCATATTGTCCACCTCTTTCCCACCTGTACATACCAGCTGATATACAATGTAGTCTTGATTTGGGTGGTCAGTCTGCATTTAAAAGTTTGAAAGTGTTTTAAATCTTCTAAATCAAGTAAAATGACTCAAAGTAATTTAACCATAAGAAAGTCAACTTTAATCATATATAAAATGTAAATTTATTGTGGCCAATAAAAATGCTGAGTGACTAGTTACTTTGGAAAACCACTAGCCACAGTTCTGTCATATGTTATTTATTTACTTTTCCTACTGTTTTAGGTTTTTGCCATAGTATCGTTTAAGTATCGGTATCGTGATACTGAAGTTGGGTATCGTATCGAAGTCAAAATTTTGGTATCGTGACAACACTAGTCAGTCTGCTTGTCTTCAGCAAACTGTCTGCAGTTTTTCTTGTGCATCATATTAGAAGAGGCTTCCTTCTGGGACGACCAATTTGATGCAGTGTATGGTCTGAGCAGGCTGACCCCCCCACCCCTTTAACCTCTGCAGCAATGCTGACAGCACTCATACGTCTATTTCCCAAACACAACCTCTGGATATGACGCTGAACACGTGCACTCAACTTCTTTGGTCGACCATGGCAAGGCCTGTTCTGAGTGGAACCTGTCCTGTTAAACCGCTGTATGGTCTTGGCCACCATGCTGCAGCTCAGTTTCAGGGTCTTAGCAATATTCTTATAGCCTATGCCATCTTTATGTAGAGAAACTTTTTTTTTTTTTTTCAGATCCTCAGAGGGTCCTTTGCCATGAGGTGCCTTGTTGAATTTCCAGTGACCAGTATGAGAGAGTGAGAGCGATAACACCAAATTTAACACACCTGCTCCCCATTCCCCCCTGAGACCTTGTAACACTAACGAGTCACATGACACCGGGGAGAGAAAATGGCTAATTGGGCCCAATTTGGACATTTTCACTTAAGGGTGTACTCACTTTTTTGGCCAGCGGTTTAGACGTCAATGGCTGTGTGTTGAGTTATTGAGGGGACAGCAAATTTACACTGTTACATAAGCTGTACACTCACTACTTTACATTGTAGCAAAGTGTCATTTCTTCAGTGTTGTCACATGAAAAGATATAATAAAGTATTTACAAAAATGTGAGGGGTGTACTCACTTCTGTGAGATACTGTACATTTAGTCGATTAAACAAAAACAGGATAAGGTTGACTAAACATGATACAACCTACAAAAGACATTTGACACACAACTACGACTAAAAAAAAAAAATGCTGATGACGTGTTAAAGCTGCTGTAGGGAGTTTTTAGAAAACGTTGACTTAGCCTGAAAATTTGAACAAGCACAGCTCACAGGTCACTCCCCCTTGCTCTATGCTGCGCTACAGCCCTCCCTGCACAGCACCTCCCCATCACAACGGAGCCTGCCGTGAACGCGCAGGCTAGTAAGGCAGATAAACAGTTATGGCACATTCACTGGTACAGACGAAACATCATCAATATGATTTACATTGACTATGGCCTTCCCATACTTTGACTACAAGCTTGGCCCTCAAAACATTACGTATTTTGCAATACATGTAATGTAACTATATGACTAATTATTCTTTTCTTTTGTCCCTATTATAATTACTATTCAAGATTTAATCTAGGGCTGGGCGATGTATCGAATGCTTTTGTCACGCGCATTTCTTCAGTAAAGCCGGTTCCCTGATTGCCGCTAAATCGCCATCACCTGCTTTCAAATGAAGCGGCATTTAATAGACAGAGCCGTAGTTCACTGATAAGACACGCAATATCGCGTTCAATATCGACGGCGATACATATCGATATTGAACGCGATATTGCGTGTCTTATCAGTGAACTACGGCTCTGTCTATTAAATGCCGCTTCATTTGAAAGCAGGTGATGGCGATTTAGCGGTAATCAGGGAACCGGCTTTACTGAAGAAATGCGCGTGACAAAAGCATTCGATACATCGCCCAGCCCTAATTTAATCCCTCATTTCTTTTACCAAACTTCTCACTTCACCTTCTTTGAAACTGTATCTAATGCCCTTCTTGAAAAAAAATAAAGAAAAAAAAAAATCAGTGAGCTGTACAATTCAAAATTATTTATTTGCATTTGCTCAGAACAGGTGCATCTCTGGGCTCGCTAGCATGTTAGCTTAGCACACCAACAAAACAAGAATTTATAAGATTAAAACCATGTTTTTGCTCCAGACTTACTAGTCGAGTGTTTTAAATAACCTTCTTTGATGTGATGTGGCTTTGAATAAAAAAAAAATCAGACAGAAAATATCTTTTTTAGGAAATCTAATCATTTTAGACTATTCTGCACAATGAGAAAAGCTATCTCGATTAGCATTGCATTATTAATATAATCTATCTATTATTAATACTAGACATGGCGTAAGGAACAAAGATAAACTACATATTGTCACAATCGTGTATTTATTACTTTCAAAAGTGTCAATTTGCATATATATTGATGTTTTCAACAATCTCTGTGTTATTTCCTGGGAGGTCACATGATATGTTCTTTTCTTCCGTGAAGCATTTGTGGACTAGTGTGCACAGAGCGCCCTCCGGCTGCAGGTATGAGTTGAAAACACAGTAGATCTGTGTATACAGCGCTAATATGATGAAAACAACGCGTTTTGGGTAAAAACTGAATAAATATTACTCCTCTGTATAGAAAATTGACATAAACGTATGACAATCTATCAATATTTCGCCAAATGTGCATGCCTTTAAGCTAAAAGCCCTGAGGGATGTTATTTTGTTGAGTTTATTTATGACGATCTCACAAGAGTTTTTTTCTCAATGGCTGAGGCTGACGCTCATATTTCAATGAAAAGGTAACAACTCCATTTTTCATATTCATAACTCCCGACGCATATTAACAAATAATGGACACCATACGATATCAAGAGTAAAACACAGATTAAAAATTGAAGCTTGAGTCTTAGATCTTTTTAATGATGTATAGTTTGTCAAGGTAACACTACAGAAATTGGTAGCGTTAACTGTAAAATTAGACTGGTATTGATACAGACTACTGAAAATGTGAAAATTGGTTATGGTGAATGGCCTTTCACAATAGAATTCCCATACTTGTGTTTTGATGACTAGATATAAAATATTAAGATTAAGTAGGAATAAACTAGTATGTACCTCCAGTTCAGTTTCTTCCTCTGGGAGTCCCAGAAGTCCTTTAAGCTCTTCGTCATCACCAGTTTTATTTTCCCCGACACCAGTGCCCGGCTGACTCTGAGGTTTCTCCCGAATGGTGTAGACACGTGTGGACGCACCAAACGACATAGTGGAGTCGATGGGAACCTGCTGGGGCTTGTGGGGCTCCAGGCGAATGTGTCCGAGGAACGTACCATGTGCTACAGGAAGTCAACACACATGGTTGTTTAGAGTGTTGTTAATCTGATTAATATGACAATGCTTCTCATTGGTCTGGATGCACTTACTGCTGTTAAGGTCAATGAGAAACACACGTTTCAAATGTCTGTGGTAGACGAGTGCCGCATGCACACGAGAGCATGACTGATGGTCGATGGTGAAGTCACAGACGTCTGGATTCCTCCCGAACAAATAATACTTCTTTTCATCAATGATCAGTTTCTGCAGAGAGACCACTTCAGTAGGCTGTTTACATTCAAACTTATTTTGTGTGCTCAAAACTACTTTGACAAAAACACACAATCAGATATAAGTGGGCAGAAATTACAGTATATAAATTAGGATTGCAGAAATTAGTTGACCATTTAAAAACCTCATCTCTTTTGGGTTGTGTCTACAAGAAAAGGAAAAATAACTGCTTTTAGCGGAAATAGGCCTGTGCCTACTAGTGAAAAAGCTTGTATAGTTGAGGTTTCTATTTATTTAACAGAAATGGTGCAGAATCTTAAATATTTCATGATGTTGCTTTGTTTCTCAAAGTCCTGCAACTTTAAATTTGATCTTGAATATCAGAAATTAAGGCAAGACACTACAGTTAAAACCATTGTTTTGTTATGCGCTTCTTTCATGCTAGAGGAAAGAAAACATCCAAAATACACATTTAAGTGTTTATTGTATTAAACTTTATGTACCTGTGTCTGTAAATTAAAAAATTTAAGTTATAATACATATCTTTAAAAGGCAGTTCTCTCAAAATTATTTTTTTCTCCAGCACTAAGACAGAAATCTGCACTTCAGCATCAAATTTTACAGTTTTAGTCCAATAAAACTAAAGTTTTTTTTCCCCCAAGTTGACAGTATTGACATTTTATGACATGACAAAGAGATATATCCAAAATTCCCTCTATAAAAACCTTTAATATGTCAACAAAATGAAACAAAAAAGGTTCACCCTTGCTACGTTCAGATTTCTGTGCTGCAGAAGTATGCATATTAGTGCATATGCAATACTTAAACATTACATTTCAGGAAACTTGTAACATCTTAATGTACTGTGATTAATCCACTGGGGAAGTATGGTGATCTCTTTTAGTTAAAAATGTTACTCTATTCACCTGTGGTGTCTTGTCTTAAATGATCTCAGATGCCACTTTGAATGGCACTGTATATAAACCACAAGCTAAAAAAAAAAAAACTCATACCATGACAGTATTTTGTCATTCGACCAACCCAACAGATGAACACATAACATGTAATAACATGTCATAATGTGCCCTAGAGTTATAACACCTGAGGAGTGACTCCCTTCTCAGAGCTTAAATCTCAGGGTCTTGTGTTTCTGTAGCACCATTTTGGACCTGACAGCCACGTCACGCATGCATCAGTAAAAAAAACTCAACTGAGCTGCAGGCGGTCAGGCCAGTATCTGGTGCATCTGTCGCATGTTGGAAAAGCTGTCAATCACTTTTTGTTTAAATAAAAAGGAATGGTTTACTGCATTTTTCTGCCCTTTTGATTGAGAAAATATATCGGCCCTGATTATTGGCCATCAGCCGATACAGATTATTGGCTGATATATTGGTGCATTGTATATGTATATACACACACACACAGTTGCAAGAAAAATTATGTGAACAATTTTAACATAGTATGAGATATTGTACAAAATGCATGTTTTTTATTCACTACTGTCCTGAGTAAGATATTTTACATAAAAGATGTTTGCATTTAGTTCACAAGACATAACAATAGCTGAATTTATTCATAAGTATGTGAACTATTGATTCTCAATACTGTGTGTGGTTACCTGATGATCCACGACTGTTTTTGTGTTTTGTGATGGTTGTTCATGAGTCTCTTGTTTGTCCTGAGCAGTTAAACTGAGCTCTGTTCTTCAGATTCTTCAGTTTTCCACCATCTTGTGCATATTTGAACCCTTTCCAGCAGTGACTGTAGGATTTTGAGATCTGTGTTTTCATACTGAGGACAACTGAGGGACTCGAACACAACTATTAAAAAAGGTTCAAACATTCACTGATGCTCCAGAAGGAAATATGACGCATTAAGAGCCGGGGGTGAAACCTTTTGAACAGGATGAAAATGTCACAATTTTTCTTATTTTGTTTAAATACCTTTGATTTTCATTTAGTGCTGCCCATCAGAATCAACAGAAGATACTTGCATGTTTCCTGAAAGACAAATAAGTACAATATTCCTTGATCTTCAAATTCAAAAAGTTTTAACCCCCCGACTCTTAATGCATTGCGTTTCCTTCTGGAGCATCAGTGAATGTTTGAACCTTTTTTAATAGTTGTGTTTGAGTCCCTCAATTGTCCTCAGTGTGAAAAGATGAATCTCAGAATCATACAGTCACTGCTGGAAAGGGTTCAAATATGCAAAAAATGCTGGAAAACTGATGAATCTGCAGGACCTGGAGGAATTTTCTGAAGAACAGAGCTCAGTTTAACTGCTCAGGACAAACAAGAGACTCATGAACAACCATCACAAAACACAAAAACAGTTGTGGATCATCAGGTAACCACACACAGTATTAAAGGATTAGTTCACTTTCAAATAAAAATTTCCTGATAATTTACTCTCCCCCATGTCATCCAAGATGTTCATGTCTTTCTTTCTTCAGTCAAAAAGAAATTAAGGTTTTTGATGAAATCATTCCAGGATTATTCTCCTTATAGTTGACTTCAATGGCCTCCAAACGGTTGAAGGTCAAAATTACAGTTTCAGTGCAGCTTCAAAGAGCTTTAAACGATACCAGACGAGGAATAAGAGTCTTATCTAGCAAAACGATCGATCATTTTCTAAAAAAATACAACTGTATATGCTTTATAAACACAAATGATCAGCTTGCACATGCTTCCGCTTTCCGTATTCTTCAAAAAGATTACGCTGTATATCCTACGCCTTCCATATTCTACTTACGGAACAAACGCGGCGCCGGTTCTGTTTTTTCCGGAGGTTGAATTCGGTTGTTAAGTCTGACGTCACGCTGTAGCGCTTCTGGGTCCAAACGCTCTCTCTCACACCACAAGAAAAACAACAAATGGCGCTAATATACACACACAGTGTGTTGTAATACTACAAAAAAAAATTATAATCATAACCTTTATCTCCATAACAAAATCCCAGATGGCCAGACAGTGACTCATCTTTTATAAATTGTTTAAATGTTAATGTCTGTGACGCTGTGAGCACTGAAACTGTTGTGCAGACTGTAAGTATTTTAAATGTTTAACTTTAATGAATAGTTTATAAATAGCACTCATAAATGGCCGTGAAGATGGCATTCTCAAGTGAAACGAGTTGAGGCTTGGACCCAGAAACGGCGTTCCTTACGTCAAGACAAGTGGATTGGCGTAGGACATACAGCTTAAGCTTTTTGAAGAATACGGAAAGTGGAAGCATGTGCAAGGCGATGATTTGAGTTTATAAAGCATATACATTTGTATTTTTTTTGAAAATGAGCGATGGTTTCTCTAGATAAGACTCTTATTCCTCGTCTGGTATCATTTAAAGCCCTTTGAAGCTGCACTGAAACTGTAATTTTGACCTTCAACCATCTGGAGGTCATTGAAGTCCACTATAAGGAGAAAAATCTTGGAATGTTTTCATCAAAAACCTTAATTTCTGTTCGACTGAAGAAAGAAAGACATGAACATCTTGGATGACATGGGGGTGAGTAAATTATCAGGAAAATTTTACTTGAAAGTGGACTAATCCTTTAAGAATCAAGGGTTCACTTACTTTTGAACAGGGTTATTTTAATAAATTCAGCTTCTTGTGGACTATATATAAACATCTTTTATGCAAAATATCTCACTCAGGACAGTAGTGAATAAAAAAAAAAAAATAACATGCATTTTATATGATCACTCTTAATTTGTTAATATTATTCACATTTTCACAGATTCTGCAAGTGATTCACATACTTTTCCTTGCAGCTGTATATATAAAGTTCATGTTTATCCCTATTGGAGTGTGTTCACGTTTAACTTCGCATGGAAAAAGACTTGCATCAAGATGAAAAACTCTTTGGATCCACACGTGGGGAAGTAGATAGATTAATAATTACAAAACATGTAATGGTTAAATTCTTATGAACAACTTCACTTAAATGATTAACGAATCTTCTTCAAACTCAATGCAATACCTCAACAAGTTTGTCTCCTTTCACCACGTCCAGATGCAGCCCTGCTGGAGGCTTCCCTGCCCTGAAATGAACAAGCCATGAACTCCTGTGTACACTATGGTCATAAATAAAGCATTTGCCTTCTGAGATGTTCCTACTTTGCTCAATTAATATTAATATACCCTTTTACACAAAGAATGAGCTCCATTCGTGTGGCGATATATAGCAAAAGCTAACAGTTCGGTGCAAGACTGATATTTTAACGCTGGGAAGATAAAGCCTTATTCATGCACTAAAGCCAGTATGCACCGCAGTGCTCTTTTGTTTAATTGTTTACCATGAAGGACAGTCGAAATGTGGATTCTTCTCTGTAGTATTTGTTGCCATTGTCACACATTCTTCTTCTCAGCTACCAAAGCGCCGAGCATCCTGGGTAAGCTGCTACTGAACGTCTTCCGGCTCATGAATATTAAACGCGTAACGCGAAGTTCCTTCAGTAGTCGTAGCTGATTGGCTTAAAAGCAGTGGGCGTCACGCGAATTCACAACTAAAACCGGAACGCCCCTTTAGGAAGCCTAACCAATCAGCATCAGTATCACTCAAGTAATATTCATGAGCTACGCCTTCGCCATAAAAGGATTTGTAATTCCGGACAGTGTTGTATAGGATCACAAAGCTTGTGGTTACACAAGTGAAACCGCATAAACATTCATTGTTATTATATGTTGAAACAAAGCATGCAAGTATAATAAAAGACATTATATCAGAATGTACCTATTTAAATAAAGAATTAAATAAAAACTAAAAAGGCTTGTGTGCAGTTTGGTGAATATGGTGTTTGTGGGTTCTGGGTGAGTCACTTTTGAGACTTCCTCTCTTAACTAAAGTGTTTAGTGTGCGCCAGCAGCAGATCAGCTCAGTGTGTGATAGTCCACCGTGAGAGATGGGAGACCTCCAGTCCCTGCGAGTCTTCATCAACTGTCTGGATCAGCAGACTCTGCCCCGCATCCTACAGGTCTGCTCTGGGGTTTATTTCCAGGGTAGGTTTCATGCTTTTTATCCTCTCTGCATATTCTGTATTTCCCCTTTTTCAAAGAGGAAAAAATAAAATAAACAAGGAATATAGCTATTAAATGTTCTGATCTTTGTTCAGAGTCTGTTCTCCACATCCGTAAATGTGTTTTGCATTAATAACTATTCCAGTTTTGTATCTTTTAAACATCATCTCTGTTTTTTTTTTTTTTTTGTGTGTGTGTAAAATAAGGAACAAGAATGTTCTCTTGAATGCTCCCATAGCATGTGAAAACTCCATCCACTGCATGTTTTATGTCTGGGATCTCTGAAACCTCTAACAGAAGTAACATAACATTTGCCAGGTGTTCATACTTCAGTGTAAAGTATTGAAATGGCTGCGAGGTCCCTCCGACCCCAAACAGGACATGAGGTTTAAGAGACCTTTATTTATTGTCATTGTGGTTTAAGCTGTGTGCCTTCAGTGTATGTAGATGTGTGACAGAATGAGCAGTCTGGTTTAGTATTGTCTGCATTGCTTCACAAAACAACAGCCTAGATTGTTTCTTATAAAGGGTGAACACACAGAAAGGTGCACATAAAAAGTTCACTGCTATTTACACATTGCAGTTTGCTCATTACCGGTGGTCGTCAGCCGTTTTCTGTCGGGAGTCGGATTTGGTGGCACAAATGGTGAAATGGTGACACAAAAAAAATAAAAATTTCCTTAACTTCCAAAACTGAAATGGTTTTGAGAATGAGGGCATGTCACACAATCTGTCCACAAATTTGGCTTCTTAAATGACAGATGTATGTCAATGGAGATTGATTAGATGCCTTTGACATCAATAACACCTCTCTTTTAAAAGATGATAAGCCTGTTTATTTCCCTATCCCAACTATACGCTGATTCGTTTGATTTTAATAATATAGTTTGTTTTCCCCTAGATTTTTGGGTTGCAAACCCAACATTTGTATGTTTTTGAGTGAAGTACAATACTGAAATAAATACAAAGGCCTCTAAATAAAATATAATCAATACCATATAATCACAGAGGAAGATTTAATCCATACTTTCACAAATAAAAGAGACGCTTCGACTTTGTTTTAATGCAATCAATGTCTAACATGTAAATCAACTATTTTATGCAAACGAGGCTTATGTTGATGTGTTATTGTTTTCAGGGTCCGTATATGAGCTTTCGGGCAGCGAAGTGTGTTTATCTACTGGAGATTTGGTGAAGATCATTGGTTTACAGCTCCTGTCTGTATCTTGTGAGGAGATTGACACTGGATCTTCATATGAATTGCCTACTGAGTACTCAGGTGAGCCACTAAACAACAGCAATACACAGATGTAAAAAATTATATGCTAGAGTTAGTGAAACTACGTCTTGTGTTATTCAATATATGATTACATTAGCCTTTTGACTAAATAACAGCCTGATTGATAAGAGGTAAACTGGGACTGCTAGATCTCACGCTGTAAAAAATGAATGTGAATTTAACGGTAAAATATTGTAAAAACGATACAGGGGGAAAAAAAATGTAAATAGGTTAACAGTAAGAAAAACTGTAAAAGCTCTTACCAGACATTTTATGTAATTTTCACAGTAAAATGCTACAAATTTTTTACAATTTTTAGAAGTAAAATAGAACAAATCAATGTATAATTTACGGTCTAAAACTGTAAACTGATATTCCCACAATTCCCTGTGCGACTCCACATTTGAAAGTATTTCGTTTAAAAAGTTATTTTTCTTAATAGTTTTTGTTATCAGTTATGTACATTAGGGTTTTGTTACATCTTCTGTTTTATAATGAATGTTTATTGCATTATTTAAGTATTGTGGGTTACCATGATGGTGTTTTGCATTTGCATGAATGACCCTGTGCACCTTCTTTATATTAGTATATACTTCAGCTCGTGGAAAAACTATTTATGAACCTTGATTCTTCATGTGGTTATCTCTTTTACCACCTGCGTTATTATGATGGTTGTCAGTATATGTTAAAGGTACAAAACAGATTTTAGTAGTAGTGTGCATTGTTGAATTTATTGGTTTACATTCAAATTTTCTTGTTTGTAAATTAGTTTTATACTGTAAAATGTACAGTTTGTTCTGTAAATGTGTTTACAGTTTTTCTGTATTTTTTACAAAATTATTCTGGCAATCACAGCTGCCAAAATTATTTTTTTTACAGTGCATGGAGATCTAGCAGTATTTTCCACTTAAGGCACTGTTGAAAATAATTAGTTTAATATTACAGGCAACGTGTGTCATTTCTATATCACACATTCTACATCAACTCCTAAAAAGTTAGGATTTCCCGCCCATCTGCCATTGGACCAACAGATTGTCTTTAATTCAAGTAACAGTGTTTTACTTCAATACAATTGTCTCTCCACGAATAAGACATGATGCTATTCTTAACTTAAGCTCAAGGTGGCTGTTGTCCTAGGAAATTCATTTCTAAACCAAAAGCTAACTGGGCAAGTTTATTGATTTCGCCACACTATGTATCTCTCTAGGTCAGTTCAGACTCGTCGCTGAGGACCTCCCGTACAACACGATAGAGGAAATTGTGGGTCTGTGTCCTGTTGGAGTGGACGCCTGTGGCTCCTTCATCTTCACCAGCAGCAACGAGTTGACTATAGACTACTTCACGGTACCCGCAGGAAAACAGTTGACCCTGCTTACTGTGGAGATTGCTGAAGATGGAGAAAGACTTGCACGGTGTCATGTGGTGGGGCAGAACATGGCTGCTGCAGAGATACTCCTTCCTCTATCCCTCAAAGGAGAGTTTTACGAATATGAAAGTGACCGTGGTTACACTCTACAGGAAATCATGTCATCAGCCAGGCTGAGCTGCCGTCGCTTCCGCAGCACAAACATGAAGAACAGCGGAGCCATGCTGGTTTTCAGCCCTGTGTATGAAATCAGTGCCATTATGCATAGTAAGTACAACAGTGCTACTTTACTTTGTAAATATTTGTCAAGCCCCTTTTCCACTGACATTGTGCTGGTGCCAAAGCCTTATGTGCAATTATCCAAGACAGAGTGCTGCAGTTATTTTTGTAGGCTAGCCTGTAAATTTGCATCACCCTGCTTCCCTCGACAAAAAAAACCCAAGAGGAATTCTAGGGGTTTATGCACATAACGCTGAAACCCTATTGTAATTTTTAAAATTTCAAAGGATCAGCATTCTCCCCTAAAAGTGATTGGGTAGACCAAACAGTAAAGCTGGTGGTACTTACACCTTCTACAACATCAGCAAGGCTCGCCCCGATTGGCCTGACGGGGGCGCTACAGCGGTCAAAAGTAGGAAATGGCTCATAACTCCTAAACCGTTAGGTAGACATTTGTAGACTCAAATGTCTTATATCATTGGAATCCTTGGCTTAAGATGGAAATTTTCAGGTATTTGGGACTTCTTGAAAAAATTACTTTTGCAAGCTAGTCCTAGGTCAGGGGTAGGCAAGTTCGGTCCTAGAGAGCCGCTGTCCTGCAGAGTCCTGCGCGAGTCCACAAGGGCGCATTGAGAGGTATTTTTGGGACAGACTCGATGGTCACGCCGGAAATAATGGTCTGGTCTGTGCATAAGTTTCAGATGAATTTACAGGTTTAAATATAAATACTAGGTTTACATATGACTCATAAAGCCCTGACATTCGGTTCTATTTATTTAATGACTCATAATGCGATCGTATTATTTAATGCGCTATTATTATGTTTGAGATATCAACCACTGGTCGATGACCATAATGTTTGTATAAACTGTAGGTAACAACTGGTAAAATGTACACCTAGGTCATAAAAACCGTAATGATACCTACACTTAAATATTTTCTTCTCAGCCATGTCATCAATTGCTCTTGAGCGAAATCTCCTCCCATCCGTTGTCTGACTGGCATTTCGCAAGGATTCCTGGGTAGTTAAAGTGTGCGGAGCCTGCATCTATGCAGGCTTCGCGGAAGACCGCTTCAAAGGTACAAAAGGGGTGCTGCTGAGCACACTTCAGACCGTTAAAATGCTGAATGGGACGGCCTACAGACTCGTATACTAGGTGAGCACGCGCAATTTAAGTACACGAGACCGAAAGTCCACATGAAGTGCGCCATTTGGGGCAGGGCCGCAGTAATCCTGAAGAGCTTGATTAGCTTGTTCAGGTGTGTTTGATTAAGGTTGGAGCTAAACTCAGCAGGACAGTGGCTCTCTAGGACCGGACTTGCCTACCCCTGTCCTAGGTTTTTGGCCAGAACCCAACCAGTGCATCAAGATTCTCTGGAGTATGATTGTAAATAGTTATCAAAAAAAAGTCGAAATTCCAATTCACGGTCCCTAAGGGCCGCCAAAACATTCAAAGTGGGTGGAGCCACTTTTACTAAAATGGCTATAACTCGTGAACAGAATAAGATATTTGCACCAAACTTGGCACACCGATGTAAGTGCTCATTCAGTGGTCGCATGAAAAAGGACACAGTGACTGGCCACTGGCACTATAACAGGAAAAAAACATGGAAAATTGCTATAATCAGCCAAATGTTAGTCCGATTGACTTGAAAATGGGCATGCAGTGTCTTTGTCCAAGGTGCTATGATTGTCTATGAGGACACTGACATATCAAAACAACAAAAAAAACAAAAAAAACAATACATGCCTGCCATAGGCTAATGAAATTTGAGCACCTATTAGACAAGGTTAACGGAGGCCCATCGGTACGAAACTCGTTGGGCACTTTCGACTCATGGCCCTAAAGGTCTGTAAGAATTTTTAAAGAAACAGCTACTAGGTGGAGCTAACAAGTTTTCCGTAGTGTTTCACACATCCACACAATAGTCATATCATTTGATAGATATCCTCATGCTGAAGAACTCTGCCTCAAGATCCACTGCTGTCAATGAAATTGTTCATTAAATATTTGCGATTATGTAGAAAACCTACTTTTGCGAACTAGTCCTAGGTTTTTCACCCAATCAGAACCGAACCAGTGTAGTACAATTCTCTGGGCTCTCTAGGTCAATAATTATCAAAAAAAATAATAATTGAACTTTACCCTTTGGGTAGCTATAACAGGGTCATTTAGAAAAGGGGCGTGGCCAAGTGCTCACAAAAGCCTATAACTCCTAAACGAAAACTTGGCACTTCACGAAAATAGGTGAGCACATGCAGTATATGACTTTAAAGAAGCATGACAACTTTTATGGAGATCGGTCTATAGGTGGTGCTATAACTGTTAAAAACACAGCTTGTGTTCACCAGGGACCTTATTTCAGGCATTTAACCAAAAACTCATTGACTTCTGGGCAATGGAAAAGAAAGTGCCAAAATGTTAATTCAATTCTGGGTTTTGGCATACAAAAATATGTCATCCGTGCAGCACTCTATTGCCACTACAGAAAAGGTAGTTGTGGAGCAGAAAAACAATGACCACAAAACCAGTTGTCTCAAACAAGGAACTGCTATTGTCAGAGACTGTGAGTCTGCACTAAACATTTTCTAAAGAGCAGCAACTCAATATGGCAGAATGAAGCAAAAATAACTAGATTACACAAACCAGATCCTTGCATTTAAACAAAAACTACAACTACGAAGATAATTCACTCAAAATTACAATGAATGGGAGAAATTACTGAATGCGATATGGAGGACAAATTCAGTCTTATATACAGTGGGTACGGAAAGTATTCAGACCCCTTAAATTTTTCACTCTTTGTTATACTGCAGCCATTTGCTAAAATCATTTAAGTTCATTTGTTTCCTCATTAATGTACACACAGCACACCCATATCCCTGTACTTGGCCGCATTCATCTTTCCCTTGATTGCAACCAGTCGTCCTGTCCCTGCAGTTGAAAAACACCCCCACAGCATGATGCTGCCACCACCATGCTTCACTGTTGGGACTGTATTGGACAGGTGATGACAAGTGCCTGGTTTTCTCCACACATACCGCTTAGAATTAAGGCCAAAATGTTCTATCTTGGTCTCATCAGACCAGAGAATCTTATTTCTCACCATCTTGGCAAACTCCATGCAGGCTTTCATGTGTCTTGCACTGAGGAGAGACTTCCGTCGGGCCACTCTGCCATAAAGCCCCGACTGGTGGAGGGCTGCAGTGATGGTTGACTTTCTACAACTTTCTCCCATCTCCCGACTGCATCTCTGGAGCTCAGCCACAGTGATCTTTGGGTTCTTCTTTACCTCTCTCACCAAGGCTCTTCTCCCTGATAGCTCAGTTTGGCCAGACGGCCAGCTCTAGGAAGGGTTCTGGTCGTCCCAAACGTTTTCCATTTAAGGATTATGGAGGCCACTGTGTTCTTAGAAACTTTAAGTGCAGCAGAAGTTTTTTTGTAACCTTGGCCAGATCTGTGCCTTGCCACAATTCTGTCTCTGAGCTCTTCAGGCAGTTCCTTTGACCTCATGATTCTCATTTGCTCTGACATGCACTGTGAGCTGTAAGGTCTTATATAGACAGGTGTGTGGCTTTCCTAATCAAGTCCAATCAGTATAATCAAACACAGCTGGACTCAAATGGTGTAGAACCATCTCAAGGATGATCAAAAGAAATGGACAGCACCTGAGTTAAATATATGAGTTTCACAGCAAAGGGTCTGAATACTAAGGACCATGTGATATTTCAGTTTTTCTTTTTTAATAAATCTGCAAAAATGTCAACAATTCTGTGTTTTTCTGTCAATATGGGGTGCTGTGTGTACATTAATTAGGAAAAAAAAAAGGGGGGTCTGAATACTTTCTGTACCCACTGTATATATAAAAAAGAGCCAATCGTCAATCTGTAAAGAAGCTCTGGTTCCCATAGAACGGCACTTTGAACTGGATTGGCTGCATTGGCTGGAGAATCTTGCTATTTGAGAAAAAACATTTATAAGATTTTATTTTTTTATTTTTTTGCGGATTTGAAATATGTTCTTTAATTGTGGATTTGGCAAGCAATTTTTGAGATTCTTCTATTCCCCCATTCAAGTAGATAGGAAAAAAAAAAAAAACCTTGCCCAGAGGTGTTGCAAATATAGTCACCAATACCCCTATTCCACAGACATGGTTCCGGTGTGGGTTTCTGGCATGTGTCAGTTCTCAAACTGTTGCATGCATTTCTACTGCAGAAAAGGTGGTTCCGGGGAAGAAAGATTGGTTCATCTCAAGCCCTAAAAACCTTCTGGTCTCAAATAGACCCAGAGAGTGGGTGGCGGAAAAATGTCTCGTTGAACAGTCTAATAACAGATGAGAGTACAGGCAGTTTATGTGAGCTGTCGGGTCGCTAGAATCACTCCAGGTACTATGAAGAGCAAAATAGAATGCAGAACTGTCTGCACAAACACCAGGATGTGCAATGTTTTTTTTTTTAGACTATACATAACAGCGTTATGTCAGCATTCATTCCTCAAGTCTGTGGAAACATGCTTCAGTTTGCCTGGCCGAGAACAGCTCTGGCTCCAGAACACGAACCATTCTGGTGGAAAAGGGGTATGAGTAAACTGACTTTCCTGGAAAGGGACTATAATCATGATTATAATCACTGAAGCAGTCTGAACTAAAAATTAGTTGCAAGGAATTGTATTATTACTTTCAACATTGCATCGAAAGAACCTTGTGATTTCATTAAACAATTTTTGAGGCTAATACATGTACTCAAAATTGAAGCACTCATAAATTCTAATGAGCACAAATAATGAATGTAGTAATGTGATCAATTACTGTACATCAATGATTGGCAAGTTTGTGGAAGCATTGTCCGGTTACAAGAGGGTTTTGCAAATCCCTCAGGCGAGCACCATTAAGAACCACCATGTTGGTGGAAAAGGGCTGTCACTCAATCCTGCTCCTGGAGGTTCATCTTCCAATACCTTCCTAATCTAACACACATTTAAACCAGCTACTCAAGATCTTTGGCTTTGCCTGAAAACTACAGGCTGGTGTGTTGAGTTGGATTACACCTGTCAGAGCAGGAGTGTCCAATCCTCCTCCTGGAGGGCCACTGTGCTGCAAAGTTTAGCTCCAATCCTAATTAAAAATGTCTTAACCAGCTAAGCAAGGTCTTGAGGATTACTAGAAACATACAGGCATGTGAGTTGGGGCTAAACTCTGTGAGACATTGGAACAGGAAAAGAATTGGGCATCCCTGTCATACAGGCCTGATACATAGAAATGGTCCTGGAATAAATGTTTGTTAATGATTTTTACATTTAGTGAGGAAGAACGTAGTGAAGTTCCCCTCCAGTCTGGAAGTGGATGTCCAGGATGTGACAGAACAGTTCGAGGATTTAGTGTTCATAACTCCGTTATCTCTGACTGAAATTGCAAGTCAGCCAAAGGAGTCCTTCCCCACTCTGGCAGAGATCCTTGATGCCCCAGAAGGCAATCAGTTTTTTAATTGTAGCTGGTTCAAAGAACTGCAAAGTGGAAGGCACCTCGTGTTGCATGGGTGTGGCCACACAACAATGATATTAGCCTCAACTCCAAAGGGAAGGAAGGAAAAACAGTACTACTTCATCTCAGAGAGGTATGGTGGACGAATGAGAAGAAGGGCCCGGGAATTCGGATCAGTGTACGAGCTATACTTGGCATCCACTCAGTCTCCAGGTTTGAAAGTAAGCGTGACACGGCACTACGAGGCGGTAGAGGAAGAGGGAATGCCTGCACTCAGTGTCGGTGAGCAGCTGGAAGTGTTGAGGACGGAGCTAACGGATGGACTCTGGAATAAATCTGGGGCTGCTCAGAAAGTAGAAAGTCTAATTTGCAAACGGACTATGGAAGTGGACGATGAGGATGATGAAGATGAGGAAGACGACAGTGAGGAAATCTCTCTGCCACTATTTATGCCAGGTAACTTTGTGGAAAAGCTTTCAGACAACAAGAAGTATAAATTATCAGATTTAATGAGCAGCCCTTTGCCTCTGGATGTCAAAGTGGTGACTCGGGATAAAGAACTAGAAAAAGATCCCCTGATGGGGTTAACAGCACTTAAGCTTGAGGAGACCTTCACAGAGACCATAGTATTGGCGAGCCTATCCAATAAACCAGATTGGTGTTTTGAGTTGCCAGTACGCTGGTTACAAATGTCTCTCTGTTTCACCACTGATCATCTGCCGTGGCCCAGTGATGAGCCCCCAGAACTTCATGTAGAGACAGTCACTGAAGTGACAGAGAAATTCTACTATGAATATCACAAACTCATAGGCAAAATTGAGGAACCACCTCCTCGTCCACCAAAGCGAAAGCCATCTAATTCAGAAGCACCTAAAAAGACCCCTAAGTCTAAGCATGCATCAACAAAAGTAAAGAGCAAAGTGACCGAACAACTCAACAGCCTCTCGCTTCATCAGACAAAGGGTAAACGGGCCCCTGCTCCACCTCCACCAGATGATGTAAGCAAACTTTTATTCACCTAAAAATGAAATGTAGAAATCAAACAGTTTGTATGTCTGTTTTGTTCTGATTTACATTCTCAGATTAGCTAATACAGGATTATTCATTACAGCATTTTCCAAATTCCCCTTTCTGTCGTTAATGTTAATGAGTGATGGAAAAATCAATTGCTCACATACTTTGTTACAAGTACAGTAATCAATTCTTTTTAAAGGAATAGTTCACCCAAAAATGTGGTCATCTTGTTCTATATCCATACAACTTACTTTTTCTGTGAAACAAAAGATGTTCTGCAGAATTTTTGACATGCTTTTTGCTATACAATGAAAGTGTTTGGGGATGGATGCTGTCAACCTCCAAAAATGACAAAGCACCATACATATTGTCAGTGGTCGAGTGGTGTCAAAACTCTTTTCAGTTTCAATAATTAAACCTGATTATATACATATATTTTTTAGAAACTTTAGCAATTCATTACTAATAATGTGCACCATCTCCACTGCATTATAGATTTAGAAAGACATTTCGGTAACACTTTACAATACGGTTTATTAGTTAACATTAGTTAACTACATTAGTTAACATGAACTAATAATGAACTGCACTTATACAGCATTTATTAATCTTTGTTAATGTTAATTTCAACATTTACTAATACATTACTAAAAGCTTGTTAACATTAGTTAATGCACTGTGAACTAACATGAACAAAGAATGAACAACTTTATTCTCATTAACTAACACTAACGAAGATTAGTAAATACCGTAACAAATGTATTGCTCATTGTTAGTTGCTCATGTTAGTTAATCCATTAACTAATGTTTAACAAATGAACCGTATTGTAAAGTGTTACCGACATTTCTACACAAAGAATCATGTAATAACAAAGCGATTAATTACATCTTGCCGTCAGTGACAGAAATAAACTTTTTTTTTTTTTTTTTTTTTTTTATCAGGGGGTGAATGTCAATAAAATTGATTCCCAGGGGCATTTTTACCTTTTATAAAAGTGCACAATTTTTAGTATTAAATGAGTCAACGGATGTCAGTATCAACAAAATCCCCTTTTCACTGCAAAAAGCTGCATTTGAAGTGGCATTTAAATGCATTTACACAGACTGTTTATTGCAGCTCAGAGGGCAAAAATGCATTTACACAGCAACTACAATTGCATTGATTAATGTAAGAAATTAATGTTTTAAATACAACTTTAATTAGGAAATATGATGGGGAAAAAAGGACAGCCACAGATTTTTTATTATTATTTTTTTTAATTGCAGCTGGTTCTAAGTACAAGGAAAGGAAATATTCATTCATTCGGGAATGTAGCAAGTGACTGACTTTATGAACAAGTCATCGATTAATTCACTTAACCTTTTCGTTCAAAACGCAGATTCATTCAAGCGTGTTGCTTGGAGTTCCACCCCGCACAATCATTTTTTTAATGTAAATATTTAGTGCAAAGTTAGGATAAGGCTTGGGAAGGAATTGTATGGACCACTTTTATGGTGCTCATGTCAATGGAGCAGGTCTGTTTCCTCATTTTCATTGTATGAACTATTAGGGCTGTGCGATTAATCATAATTGATTTTCCGATTTTGGCTTCCAATGATTATGAAAACAAGATAATTGATGTAAAATGATTATTGCACTGATTGTTTATCAAGCAGCCCTAAGAACTATAGCATGTCATTCATAATGGCATCAATAAATGCATGTTTGTAACAACATGAAGGCGAGTAAATGATGATCTGAGTTTTCATTTTTGGGTAAACTATTCATTCTTCTCCTAAAAATGGTACAAGCATAAATCATCCCTTATAAAGTCTGGTATGGTAACTATGCCCTTATTCATACTGAACAGAAAAACAGCATTGTGTTCCTCTTTTCTTATTTAAGCTGGCTCAGCAGCTTATAAACTTGACACTTTTTTTCTTGTGCAACTCCACCAGACACCAGATGAGCCCCCTCCAACCTTGCCTAGGAAAAGCATATCAATAGCCGAGAGTGTCAGTCTGCCTAATATGTACGTGAAAAGTCCCATGAAGGCACAAAAAGCAGGTTTGTTTGTCTTTATATTTAGATATTTAATGCTTCAATGATTTTTAACACCCATTCCATGATATTTGGAACAGCAATGACCCAAAAACAGGAAGCTAAAATATTATGTAGATTTTAATCTATTCTTTTTTTCCTTCCACCAAAAAAAAAAAAAAAAGCAAGGAGACTCTCAGACTCAGACCATGACTATGAGTCAATCGAGGACACACTGATTCCCTCCCATGAAAGCCTGTTCTATTAGATCAAGGACACTTTGTATTCATGTACACAAAGGAATACAGCTAATGTATCTTCATAACGGGAAGTGCAAAAGAAATCAAGAAAGTACCAGCCAATATGGAGTCTCAACAGCAATAGTTTTCAATGTATCTAAATACTCAGTCGTGCCAATGCAAGGTTGAACAAATATACACTTTAATGTAAATTAGGCAATGTCATTCTTACTGCTTATTCTTTAAGACATGCTGACCTCTATAGCAAGAATACAAGTTTAAATGAGTATGCTTTTATTAAAATTATAGAAAAGAACTGAAATATATGGTTTCATTTTTTTGTTTGTTTTATTTTCCTTGAAAACTACCAAAGATAAGAAATGGGCTTATTGGGGTCAGATAACATATGACAAAAGCGTAATTAGACTTCATTGTCTGTTGATCTGAAGTGGTCCTCATCAATGGTGGAGAAAATGTGTCCCTCGTTGCTAAGAAAATCCACAATTTGCCTGTAAAAAGGTAAAGAGAAATGAGAATTAAACTGCAGTTAAAATAACTTTCAAGGTGTACCGTATTGTTCTGAATATAAGACTGAATTTTTTTTCTTAGAAAGACATCTGAAAAAAGGTTCGTCTTTTATTCCGGGTCCAAACTTTTATGTGTCAATAATACACCCGCAACAATAGGTGGTGCCAAATACGGTGTGTCACAGTGTAATGTTATAAGATTACGAGCGCGAAAACAGTCTTAAACAATATCAGTGAAAGAAAAGCTTAACGTCTAAAGCCCAAAGTATACTTCCGCCATCCGCGTCCGTGCGCCGTCTGCATACAAAAGCAAAAATCCCCTCATACATGTTTTTAAAATGCAAGACGGTACCAAGAATTCAAAACTACAATAAGATTTCACCTGTACTGTTGATGAAATTTTGGTAGGCTATATGGTTTTCACTATGAGATGGACAGCCTAATTGTTATATAATTCAGATAGGCTACAGGTTATTGTTATGCTATGTCAGTGTTTTTTTTTTTTTTTTTTTAATGTGATAGTTGGCACATTTTGCTAGTATTTACCATACTTTCAATACAAAATTAAACTATGAAAAATATGCAATATGAAAATCATTTTAAAAATAAAAATTCTCTTTATAAAATACAAGATTTGGTCTTTAAAAAGCCTTTCGTGTACATCTTGGAAAACGGGGGGTTGTCTTATCAGGGTCATCTTATATTTTGAACCGTACAGAATGTGCAGCAGACAGACAAGTGAGTCAATTTATCTCACTTCCTTCTGAAGCAGGAATTGATTAACTTTGAAAGTCGGATTGGGTTGTGTTATTAGATGGCTTTTGTACATGATTGCCTTAGTTCAGTGTCACAAGGAAAAGAAAAAAAAAAGGTGTTGACAAACATTTGCATATTGTGAGCTGTGAAGCATCTGCTGGAAAACTAGAAAAGTTCAGAAAAGAACACAAACCCTGTGTCTGAAAAAGCCTATTTCCATACATGGTATGAACAAAGCTAGGGCTGTCATGGCACCAAATTTCAGAAGTCGGTACCAATACCAGTCAATGTCACAGTTCTCGGTACCAATTTTGGTACCATAGTAAAAACAAACTATTTTTATTTGAACTACTTGAAACTGAAAAACAATTGAATGAAATCTGTTAATTTTTAATGCTATAAATAATAATCAAGTAAATAATACATTAAAACGGGCATCCTCAAAAAGCAGATTGTGGTCCGATTCCGGACCCTGGTTTGGTTCCAACTGGACCATGAGACAAAACGGCACGTGCAGCCCCATTCTACAGTTTAAAGTGACTAGAGTGTGGTTCACACTACAAGCGCTCGGGGTTAAAATAATGATTATTCAGCGCTATATCTTTTTTAAAAGAGGGAGCATTTGAAAGCAGGCTGTCTGCTGATAGACGCCTGCTTTCAAACGCTCCCATGTGTATCTGTGTAAGCGCTCGGTAAAGAGCGTCACTGATGACTATTTACAACAAGTTTTTGAAGGGCTGATCATTGTAGCCAATCACAGACACATCTGTTGAGTGCGTGAGCAAAAAGGCCAAACAGAGGTGTTTACAAATCCGCTCAAAGCGTAAATTTTTTAAAACTTTGTATCAAAGTCGGTACTTTTGACAACACTAGTGAAGCTGAACTCTCCTCCTGTCCACATTCAGTTCTCGTGGACCAACCGCCAGGCACAAAATGCACATGTTCATGCAGGCTACAAATGCACACTTCAGAAGATCTCACAGCTGGATTCAACCAAGTCTGCAATTTTGGTGAAATGAAATTTTGATTAGATATTCAAAGATTTGTTTAAATTTAATAAATGCGTATTTGCTGAATGCTGACGGTAAATTAGAAAGTATTATAGGGTTTGCCTTTTTATTACTAATATAAAAGAAAATGATATTATACTTTTTGTATACCGTTTACTGTCTTTGTTTAACAGTTTTATCTAATAACGTATTAATAATAAATTAACACTGAATGTTGTGCGCTCAGGCGCTGATGTTCTCAGTGAAAAACTTGAGTTTAAATATCAGTCAACCACTACTATTTTGACTTTTTTTTTTTTGTCCCGTTTGTCAAACATTGCAATTTCACATTCAATCCTGCACTTTAATTTAGTTGTCACTTCAAAATATTTGCAGTGTGTACTTGGCAGAATGAAAATATAACTTTATTCAAATTATGAATGGATTATACAAACCCATAGGTTATACATACAAAGCTTTTTATTTTTAATTCAATTAACTGAAGGGGCCTTCGCACTGGAGGGACCTTTTCATAGTTCCTAGAATTATTGGTGGAAGTACCCGGATTTTGCTGTGTTTGCACCGCAGGAACTAGGTGCGAAATCTCCGTTATCACGAAACTCACCACACACAACAAACAGCTCTGATCACGGCGTCCTTCATCCACTGTTTTTTGAAATTTGTAAATGCCGTGCTTAAAGACGCTGCTGTCGGCAGCTTCAGAGTTCCTATTTCCGGTGCAAATGCAACCAGTATCATGGCCTGGGGGAGAAATTAGTTCTCTGGATGCACTGCTCTGCTAGAGCACTTTGAGAAGAGAATTTACAAGAAATCTCACTCTAATAACTGTAACCATGAGAATGCAAACATTTCAATATAGGGTTCCCTTTTGTGGTTATTAAGATCTCACTCATCGTTCTGTCAGTCTTATCTTTTTCTCTTGCGGGTGCACACTTGTGGCAGCATAGTGTTCATCTATGCTGACCCTAACATCTAACACTCATTGCTAGGTTATAAGGCAAACACTGCTATTTTACACACATTTATTTACACTTTTTCTGTCCTGTAGTTTCTGGGTAAGAGGTTGAAAATCAAAATAGCAATCAGATAGCTGGGGTCCGTGCTGGAGAGGATTAATACAGGGTTCCCACGCCCCTTCAAAGTACTTGGATTTCAGACACATGAATTTAAGGCCTGGAAAGTACTTAAATATTGGTCCTTGAAAGTGCTTGAATTAAATTTGAAATAAATTTTGTGATTTTGTAATTACAACACGGCCCTCTTAGTCCTAGTATATTTGTTTTGGAATATTGTTTTGGAACCAAACAGATCTCACCCCCCATTGACTACCATGGTAGGAAAAATAACTACTATGGTAGTCAATGGGGGGTGAGATCTGCTTGGTTATTGACACTCTTCCAAATGTCTTTCTTTGTGTTGATGAAATTCAACAACACAAAGAAACACAATGAAATTCAAACAGGTTTGGAACAACTGAAGGTGAATAAATGACAGAATTTTCATTTTTGAGTGAACTAACCCTTTAAAAAGTCAAAATTGTGTGATTATATTGCATGTCTTATAAAGTCAGAATTGTGATATATAAATTGCAATTAGATTTTTTTGCTCAGAAGTGCTCATTTATCTCTCTCAATTCTGACTTTCTTTTCTCAGAATTGCAAGCTTATATCTATACTATATTATATATATTGTGACTTTAAGCCACAATCACGACCCATTTTTTCACTCAATTGCAAAATGTATTTTTATAATATTCTCTCTATATTATGTTTTTTACTCAAGTAATGATTCATAAAAAATGAAAACCAAAAATAGTATGGAATAATTTTTAACATTAGGGATAAGAAAGCTGCAAACGGTTTTAATTTATTTCCAAAATTAATGTACAAATGATTCTGTATCTCTTCCGGGTTAAAATGGATGCAAATGCCAGTACTAAGACACTCTTCTCCACTCCTCAAATATAAAAAGCATTAGTCTTTATATATAGCGTTTCTTGAGTAAAGAAAACACTACTTTTTTTAAAGAACCAGTTCTTTATTTACCTTTGGTTTGCAGACAAGCAGAAATACTCCAAGCTGCGTGCGACTGCGTGGATTTATGAAGTTTGACTGACAGTTTTAGGTGCCAATACAGTTATGAGGTTTAGTCACAAGCTCTTTTAACACTTTTCATTGCTAAAATATTTGCAAAACCCGCAGACAGACAAAGAGTGACTTATAGTAATGATTTATGGAGGGAAAATTGATTAAATATACAAGGTTTCTGCCTGACAGTGACAACATTTTAAATTGTATCAATTTATAAAGTCTTAGAGCCTTAGCATTAAAGAGAAATAATAACCATATAAAAAAAATATATATATATATATAAAATATATATATATATATATATATATAAATATATATATATATATATATATATATATATATATATATATATATATATAAATATATATAAAAAATATATATATATATATATATATATATATATATATATATATATATATATATATATATATATATATATATATATATATATATATATATATATATATATATATATATATATATATATATATATATATATATATATATATATATATATATATATATATATATATATATATATATATATATATATATATATATATATATATATATATATATATATATATATATATATATATATATATATATATATATATATATATATATATATATATATATATATATATATATATATATATATATATATATATATATATATATATATATATATATATATATATATATATATATATATATATATATATATATATATATATATAAAAAATATATATATATATAAAAAAAAAAAATATATATATATATATATATATATTATTCCTCCTCTTTGTAACTGCCCTGATTATCAGCCATCAAAATAACCAGCAACAGAAAGTTAGCAACAAAGTTCAAACTAGTTTTTCTGGACTGTTTTTTTTTTTTTTTAGATGTGGCTTGACAAACTGAGCTAAAGTGCCAGTTCTTTTAATAACAAAGATGCCTTCCTGGCGTATACATACCGGTTGCAGTGAAAAGACTTTTTTTTTTGCAGTGAAAAAAAGTTTTGCTTATTTTAGATGTGAATGGCCATCAGTCTGCTGTTCCTCAAGTGATATTTAACTAGAATTACTCAACTAAAACTTACACAAATGTGCACAGCAGAAAAAAGGAAACCACATTTTATAAAGTTGCAGTCAATTTTAAAATAGCATTAGAAATGCAAAACTATGATAACTTTGTTAAAGTCAAATCCTGAAATACCATTTCTACATAACAACAGACTTGAGCTCTATTCTTGTAAGACTTGAGACTCAAGTTCACACGATATTTCACATTAAGCTTCCTGACAGGCAATAGAGGAAGCCTCTTCAGAGAAATTAAGGACGTGCTATTCTCCTAGCTTATTTGGGGTTACAGAAGAGAAATGGAAACTAAGAAAGAGGAAGAAAAACGTCAAATCTTTTGCAGAGTCAAGGTCCGCTACAAAAGCTCTTTCTTTATAGAGACACAACCCAGGAGGATAAGTTTGTACCTGATAACATTGACGCTCATGCTATTAAGCTTCTGCTTGAGGTCTTGCATGCTGATGCCTTGAGGCTCATGACAACTCTTGATCAGGCCCAAAACCTGCACAAAGACCACAACTCAACATCAACACAACACAGCTCTGAACTTGTGATGACACAGTCAAAAAGTGCACAGACAATGAAAAAGAATTGCAGAGGTGTGTATATATACAGTCGTGCTCAAAATTATTCATACCCTTGGTAAACATGACCAAAGAAGGCTGTGAAAATAAATCTGCATCGTTAATACTTTTGATCTTTTATTTTTAAAAAAAATCTAAAAAAAATCTAACCTTTCATTGGAAAATAATAAATTTTAAATGGGGGAAAATCTCATTATGAGAGAAATGTTTTTCTCTAATACACACTGCTCACAATTAATCATACCCTTTTATTCAATACTTTTTGCAACCTCCTTTTCCCAACAGCTCTGAGTCTTCTCCTATAATGCCTGATGAGTTTGGAGAACACCTGACAGAAGCTTGGTTTTGTGTTCAGTGACCCATTTTTGTGTTGGATTTGATGTTTGTTTTGGATCATTGTCCTGATAGAAGATCCAACCACGGCCCATTATTGGATTTCTAACAGGGACAGTCAGGTTTAAATTTTTTATCTGTTGGTATCTGATAGAATCCATGATGCCATGTATCTGAACAAGATGTCCAGGACCTCCATCAGAAAAATAAGCCCACAACATTACGGTACTTTTTACCCCTGTGTGCACCAAACCAATCTTGAGTGTTTGCTGCTAAAAAAGCCATTTTTTTGCTTCATCTGACCATAGAACATTTGAAAAGTAACTGACACTACTGGAAATTCAAACGGGATGGGTTATATAGTCAGATGAAGTAAAAAAAAAATAAAATAAAATAAAAAAGCTTTTTTTAGCAGCAAACACTCAAGATGGGTTTGGTGCTCACAGGGGTAAAAAGTCCCCCATGTGTACAATAAAAAAATTACTGCTGGATCTTTAATGTTGTGGGCTTATTTTTCTGCCGGAGATCCAGGACATCAAATACCAACAGATAAAAAAAATCAAAACCTGACTTATCCCTGTTATAAGTCTTATTATGGGCTGTGGTTGGATCTTCCATCAGGACTATGATCCAGAACAAACATCAAAACCAACACAAAAAATGTGTCACTGAGCACAAAACCAAGCTTCTGCCATGGCCGTCCCAGTTCCCTGACCTGAACCCTAAAGAAAATGATTGGAGTGAACTGAAGAGAAGAAGCACCAACATGGAGCTGGAATCTGAAGGACCTGGAGAGATTCTACATTAAGGAATGATCTCTGATCTCTTGTCAGTTGTTCTCCAAACTCAGGCATTATAGATGAAGGCATTATAGATGAAGATTCAGAGCTGTTATCTTGGGAAAAGGAGGTTACAAAAAGTATTGAATAAAAGGGTATGATTAATTGTGAGCAGTGTGTATTAGAGAAAAACATTTCTCTCATAATAAGATTTTCCCCCCATTTAAAATTATTATTCTCCAATGAAAGGTTTGATTTTTTTAGAGTTTTAAAATAAAAGATCAAAAGTATTAACGATGCAGATTTATTTTCACAGCCTTCTTTAGTCATATTTACCAAGGGTATGGATAATTGAGCATGACTGTAAATGTAATTTTTATTATCTAATTTTATGACCAAATTGTCGTTTTTAGAAGAAAAAAGACAAAACAATGTATGATAGTGAATATATGACCTCTAGATGACTACCTATTATATATTATTGTTTCAAATACATGCCATCACATACAAATACATCATGTAATGTAACTCTTGTACAATGAAGCATTTTGACTCACCTGGTTCTGGTTGGCACTCAAACCATTGACTAGCATACTAGCACCAGAATAGCTTCCTGCGGACCCCATGCTAGTATGAGACACAGGCATCGTGTTCATGCCTCCGCCCCCTCCCATCTATGAAGAAAGAGCAGCTATTATCAAACAGATATATTGGCCAGGTTGATCACGGTATCCAGTCATAAAAATAGAATATACTGTATAAAGTGGAACGTCACAGAATTTGGATGAATAAACTGAAAGTAAACCTATACCAAAATATATTTAAAATACATTTATTTCATACTAAGTATACTTCAAATCCATTACCATATTTATTGACATATCACTTAAGACTTACTGATAGAATAATAATAATAATAATAATTAAACTTTATTTGGAGTATTTCTTTATTGCACAATTCACATTTAATATTATGCCTAAAAAGTAAAATCACTATTAATAAGGATTGTATGATCTTTGTCATGCAATGCAAGATATTTAAAGCGTACTTAAAGTATACTTGCAACAATTTCACTTTAGCTAAATCAAATATACCCAAGTATATCTTTAGCAAGTGTAGACGTCAGCACTACTTCCAGATAACTAAAGTGCATTAAGTACAATATTAGTAGTTCAGTGTTTTCCCTGCATTGAAAAAATTTTGGCGGCCTCCACAATGAATTTCTGTCCCTCCAAAGCCTTATTTGATCAGTTATTGTGATGCAGTGAATGCTGCGCTTGTGATGGGGCGCATGTTAACTGACAGAGAATGAGCAGAAAGCTCCTCCCTCATGTGCACGCACTCTCCGTTTTCAAACCATGCACTGTCTTTGCTCTCTCTTCCTCGTACTCATCCTGTGGGGCATCCTCAAACGGAGGGTGGAGGAGCGCAAGGTCTCTAACATCCACCAGAGTGGAAGAGGACTCCAGTGGTAACCTGTGCAGCTCTGATGAACTCCATGATGCCCAAGAGGGTTAAGGCAGTACTGAAAAATATTGGTGGCCACACAAAATATTGACACTTCGGGCCCAATTTGGACATTTTCACTTAGGGGTGTACTCACTTTTGTGGCCAGCGGTTTAGACACTAATGGCTATTAGTTATTAATAGTTATTGTTACTAATAGTTATTTTTAGGGGGCAGCAAATTTATGCTGTTACACAAGCTGTACACTCACTACTTTACATTGTAGCAAAGAGTCATTTCTTCAGTGTTGTCACATGAAAAGACATAAAATATTTACAAAAATGTGATTGTACGTATGTATGTAGATATTATATATATCTCAAAATAATTATCAGGTCTAGCAAAGAAGCATCTTCTCTGACAAAGCTATGGAATCAGAGAGTGGCAGGTAATTTAATGTCAGTATTGGGCTCACAGATCATGTGGGTACTTTTACTGTTAGCGCGGATGACCATGTCTGTCAGTCACCACCGAAGACCATTTCTGACCCAGGAAAAACCCTGTAGTTCCAACTTAGCACACTTTAAGTGTACCAGTTTAGTATTCCATAAGTACAATTGCAGGGTATTTTTAGTCAGCACATAAATATGTAAATGTATTTGTAGTATACTTAGCACAAACATTTTTTATTTCAAATACACACATATATATATACACACAAATTATATTATATATTATATATATATATATACATATATATACATATATATACATATACATATATATTTTTTTTTTTCTTTTTTTTCACTAGGGTACAGTTAATCAAATTGTGTTATAGACTAGTGTCTGTAAACATAGTGTGAAAAGACAAATCTGCAGGTTGCGTGTCTCCTACAGGTCTACTACACAAAAACACGCAAGTGTGACACTCAGGGTGTTTTTAGCATCTGAGAACATGAACTTTATCTCCAGTCACTTCAGCAGCATTTCACCATTTCATTTGAGAAAGCTATCATAAGATATACACAGAAACTCAAAAGGCCTTCACTACAACCCGCAAAAATAAAAGTTTGGTTTAAAAAAATTGACAAATTGTTGTGCATTAGTATGTACTTCACAAAGTAATAAATATTAAAAACGTATTTTTAAGAAATACTACACAATTTTCATCCATGTTTTAATTTAAACCATAAACCTGAGCAAAAAATAAACCAAAAATCTAAAAATGGTGAAAATTTTATTTGATTACATATTAAAAACTAAACGTTAAAGTTATGGATTTATTTAATTACCACCGTTTTTTTAATAATAATTTTGTATTAAATCATAAAACACAGAATACAGAAAAATTGTCAATTTCTATCAAATAAATAAAACACGTTTCATAGAGTCCTATTATTGTTAAAAATAAATAAATCCTTAAATTACTAAAGTTTTATGAATTCATCTGATTAAACATCCCTTTTAATTATAAACTATTTAAACTGAAAACACAGAATTTACAAAAAAACGAAACTGAATTTGGGAAAGAATAAAAATGACTTCATAGGGCCCTAATTATTATACTCAGTGTTGGGGAAAGTTACTTTTAAAAGTAACTAATTGCATTACTTGGTTATTTCTATGCGTTACATTACTTTTGCGTTACTTTTTCTCATCTAGGCTGAGCTGTTTGCAAATTCACACCTGTACAGTAGAGGGCGCAGCTCAAACAAACAAGCCTTTCAGCTGTGCTGCCATTCTCGACTGCAGAAGAATAGGACACAAGAGCAGATGTAAACGAGTAAATGCCTGCTCACATTTAGTCTAGAAATAATCTAGAATAACCATCATGTTTACATGGCATACACAATGCCTCTGCACTTACTCCCGATTTCTCTCAACATGGAGACAGAAGATCTGTCAGTCAACACATGGGTATATAAAGTAACTTGCATCACTTATTAGAAAAAGTAACTCAGATATTTTGTTATAAATTTAAAATGCGTTATTTTACTTTTTTCAAGTAACTAGTAATCTGATTACGTAACTTGCATTACTTGTAATGCGTTACCCCCAACACTGATTATACTATATTATAAAATTCAAACTGATAGACTTAATATATTTTAAATGATTTGAGAATGTTCCAGAGAGCATCTTGATCTCCATGTCTCAGGACCAAAACCAAAGCAATAATAGGGATGCACTGATTCCAAACCCAGTAGCGTTATCAGGCCAGATACTGCACTCGTGTACTCGTACTCATTAAAGCGCTCTGATACCACGCAGCACGTGTACAGTTTGTGTCCAGTCAAAGAAACAGACAACAGAATACACAGATATATGGAGATAAAGAGATTAAAGATGTTTATGAAGTAAATGTATCTAATTTAGTGTTGTCACGATACCAAATACTTAATGATACTATGGCAAAAACCTAAAACAGCAGAAAAAGTAAATAAATAACATGACAGAACTTCTTCACCAGTGTGCAGCTGATAATTCTGGATTTGAGCTTCATTGCCATGAAGTTAAGAGTTACATTTAATATAATTTTTAATGTATATTATTTTCATGCTCAATAAAATTGTAAATTATTTGCCATTATGCTTTTTTTAGCATAACACATTTAGGTGTTTTTGACAGTAAGATTATTGTAAAAAAATGATATTATTGTAAATAGAGCAATGTTATTAAAGCATAAATTGGTTTAAAATAACTGTATATACCCTTCACATATTTAATTATTTTTAAATTAATTTTATTTTTGCAACCAGATATCACTTATTAAACTCAAGAATCAATAATACACCTCTTTGCGGAGTTCTGCTTGCACGAGTAAAATAAATAACACTCATTTAATGTTTGAGAGCATAAACATAATGCTGGTATCACATTCACTAACCCGTCGCTCTTTAAATTCTTTGTACAAATCAGGATGTTTGACGGCAAGATGCTTTTGACTCCCTTCGCTTGCGTTATTTTGTAACATTTTGCAGTCGGGCTTTGTGGTGTCCGTGGGCTTGCCCTGGCTGTCGGCAATGTAAGCAAAATAATGCCATTTCGCTTCATGCATCTGCTTTCTCAACAATTTGTGGACGGTCTGCAAGAGCACCTGTATTTGCAACCATGCCTCTCGTTTCGTCACCATAAAAGCCGTTGCGCAGTTGAGAGGAATAAAGACGCACTCAATTTGCCTTAGAAGCAGCACGCTGCACACACACTGCCCCCTGCTGCCGCACATTAGGAACTACAGCTGGCACTCAAAGTACCGGTACTATTAAAATGAAGAACCGGAAAAAGCAGGGTATCGCGATACCCTTCTAGTACCGGTATATCGTGCAACACTAATCTAATTAATGGAATATTAAGAATATTTCACAATTTACGGCACGAGCTGGTTAGTGAAGAACGCGTGCAGCGGCATAGACGAGTGCACATCCCTTTCTCATAGACATCACTAAAAAGTGATATTTGGTTTTATTTGGTCTGATGTCAATAGCTAAGAAAGTAAAACGAGGAACCTATTACTAATTTTACTTCACGGTAAGTAGAGAGAGAGACAGAGTGTGCACACTTCTGTTGCATGTGCTTGATTTCTTATCACTCATCAGTACACACACGTCACTTGTATTAAAATTAAATTAAATACGTAGCCTATGTAAAACATGAACTGGTATGTGATTTATGTGTAACGTAGTTCCCCACATTGTTACAGGAAAATGTCATGTAATTACTGTGCCGCAGCACTGGAGCGGCTCTAAATGTGCGCTGTACATAAAACACCATAGAGCAATAAAATGAACAGTGAACAGAACTTGTACAATACATTTTAACAGGCATAATTAAGCATGGAAGTAACTGAAGAAAACATCTATTTGCTAAACAAACTAAGCCAACTAATATGAATCATATTCTTTTGGTATCTCTACCCAATATTTTTTTTAAAAAAAATTATATTTTCATCTGAGTAGAGCTTGCTGTTATGGTAAGGGGGAGTGACATTTCCCGAACACACGGCAAGCGGTGCCAATCACAATACATTGGGCCAACAAACCAATCACAACATTTCGTATTTCAAAAGGAGGGGCTTCATCATAACAGGAATTAAACGGCACGTTTGAGAAGGACTGGGGAGAGAGGAGCTGCAATAATGTAAAATGTGTGAAAAATAAGTTTTTTTTAAACAATCAAGCATGAAAGCATATTCTAGTACACCCCAAAACCAAAATCAAGACTTCATAAAAGGGCATAATAGGACCCGTTAAAATTATATATTTATATTTTTAAAAAACATTACAAATGCAGTAAAATGGAGGTATTGGTATTCAGTATGGGTGAGATCCAAAAATGAAAGTATCTGTATCGGACTCGTTCTGGACTATTTCGGATATTTCAGACTTTTTATGGGCTTAAATTCTTAAAAATCAATTTCAAGACATTAAGGACCTGCAGGAACCCCTATTAGTTTTCGTTCGTACCCATCCCTACCATGCAATAACCCTAGCAACAAATAAGCACGCATAGGTCAAACAGCTATCAGCTACAGCTACTGTGTACGAGTGAAAAGCAGAAGTGCAGAGTGGGAAGGATGTGTTGGTCTCACCATGTTCTGTGGCTTGCTCTGCTGCATGTGAGCGTTCACAACTTCAAGCATGTGTGAAGTGACTTCATTCATGTCTTCCAGCACTCGTACGCTGAACGCAACCAACGACCTGTTATTCTGCAACGAGAACCAAAAGATTCGGTTTCACACATCGTGAAGGCGAAAACGCAGAAAAGAAAAAGAGCAAAACATACAGATGAAAAGGCAATATAATGTTTTGCCAAAAGCGGCATGGAAACACAACGAAGGAAAAGGTGCCTGCTTAGAGTGCAACTGTTAATATCCACATCTGAAAACCTACTGGGACCAATGCAGAGGAACATAAATGCTGTTCTTTACTCATCGAACATACATGAAGATAAACTTTTTTTCCTCCATATTTCCACAGTGAACATTATTTCCAAGCACTGAACTCAATGCAAATCTGCAGTAGGGTTGTCAAAAGTACCAATTTCCGTACCAAGTCAGTACTGAAATTTAAAAAATGTGATGATATCAGCATTTCGAGCACTGTTGAGTGGATTCTTAAATACCTCTGATTGGCCATGTGTTCACACGCTTCAAAAACACATTGTAAACAGACATTTTTGGCGCTCTTCATCAAGCGCTTACACAGACTCCTGCTTTCAAATGATCCCGTGTGTATCTATCAGCGGATCAGTCGATCAGAGGATATATTAGGGATCTGTTCAGACGCCTGCTTTCAAACGCTCCCGTGTGCATCTGGGCAAGCACTCTGTGAAGAGCGTCATTTATTGTCTGTTTACAACATGTTTTTGAAGCGTTGCTCATTGTAGCCAATCACAGACATATCGGTTGAGCACATGAACACAATGGCCAATCAGAGGTGTTTAAGGATCGGCTCAACAGCGCTCAAAATGCTAGGGGGAAATGCTGGTACTGTCATATTTTTAAAATTTCAGTACCAATTTGGTATTTTTGACAACCCTAATCTGCAATTTCATTTCCATTAATGACACAAGTTCTGACCTGAAAAGAGCGAAGGTTGCCGGAGACTTTGACGTAAGACCCTGGAGGAATGACGGAGTTATCCACACCCATGTCCTGTAAAGAGTTTGAATAAATATATGTAGGAAGTTAACTTTTTGATCAGAAAATTTCCATTACTTCTCCATGCATTTGTAGTTCCTAAATAAAGGCTTTTAAAGGGTCATGAAACAGTAAAACACATTTTTATGAGATGTTAACGTATGTACATGTTGTTCAAAGGTGGAGACTCATCTGATGTGAATAATTATCCTCCAATTTCTATTATTTGTTCTATTGCAAAAATTTCAGAAACGTATTTAATAAATCATTGTTGTATATTAATTCATTAAATATTCTATCTCTCTATTTCAGTCTGGTTTCAGACCTAACTTTTCTACTACAATTGCTCTTTTAAAATTTACAAATGATGTGTTTTCATCCTTTGACAAAGGCCAAGCCACAGGTGCCATTTTCATTGATCTTTCAAAGGCTTTTGACGTGGTCAATTATTACCTCCTTCTTGATAAACTGTATTCTATTGGTTTAACTCTTTGGTTTAATTCTTATCTTCATAACAGGTGTCAGTGCGTTGTTTTCAGGGCTTTCAGTCTGATTACGTAATTGTTGAAAAAGGCTCTCAAGGCTCTACTCTGGGACCATTACCTTTACCATTATCCATTATCTTTATTAATGATTTACCTCAAAATATGTTTATGCCGAGGACACTTATTTACAAAACTAATTCAGAATTCTTAGCCCTGAACTTGCTTTTAAGCCCCATATTGATTATACTGTTAAAAGAACATGTTTGCGTTTACTTTATCGCTCAATTTTTACATTTCAGGAATTGTTTCTCAGTTAATATTACCTCCATCTGTCAAAATACCTTTGACATTTAACTTAAGCCTCTTAATTCTTTGTGCAGATTTGTGCATTGGCTTCTGTTTATTTTTAAAATGAGTTTATTTTGTTTGTCCTTTTTATTTCAAACAGTTTTTGATTCCATATAGATCTTCAGTGAAGTTGGACGTAGGTTATTTTAGTATAAAACTTCTTTTGATTAGAACCATCTTCCTCTTTCTTGGAATGATCTTCCTCTTTCTTTCTATAACCTCTACTGTAAAATGTCTTTATTTTCTTTTTAAAATAGCTTATAATTTTAAAGTTAAGAATTTGGGACTTTTTGTAATTAAATGGTCTCATGTTTATGTTATCATGCCTTCAATGAGTTTAACAACACTAATAGTTCATATACATGTCGCAGCAAGCATGTTTCAAGTTAACAAGGACATATTTCATATACTCTTGTGCTCCAAACATGAACCAGCACCGTGTATGCACACATATCTTATTCAAATTAAACATATATGCAAATAATACAGTGGTACATCTCATCATGAACGTGATGACACAATGGATTATTCTGACACACTGAAGACATAATGAAGCCAAAAATTCAAAGAATGGACAAAAAAAAGTAACTATGCTTTTATTCTTTCCAGTTTTAACTGGTGTCATTTGTTCAGAAACAGTAGTGATCGTAAATGTGATAAATATTATTAAATCATTTGAATTTTTCATTTAGACCAATAGCTCTGGAAAGTTATAATTGATTTGTTGAGATTTCTAAGAATGATTTATCAAAAAGATTTGATCATGATAGTTGTTAGTAGTCTCTGAAAATAAGTTTCTTGTAAGTTTGTCATAGGGTTATATTTTTTAAATAAAAAAGTGCTCTGTTATTTTTTATCTCCACTCATATTTTAGTATTCATTTGTCTGTTTGAGTGTGTTCTAGGTCTGTGTTTTATTGATTGTTGTCTCCCCTCTTCCCACCCTCTACACTCTCACTTTTTCACAGCTTTACTTGCCCATTTCAAATCTGAGGTATGAATGACCAGTGCTAAAACAGGGGGGTTTCATGACACTTTAAAAAAATTTTTTTTTAGAGACAGACAATTTCTAGCTCATTGCTAAGCGAACAAGACATCTATATTCACTATAAAATAAGTGTGGCCTGGAAATCACAAACATCGCTCAAAGGCATCTGAGCAGGTACCTCTGTGTCTATCCACTGCTTGACATCCATGGGAGCTGCAGTCATGTCATCCACCTTGTACTGGATGTTGATTGTGGATTTATCAGTGCTTCTGATAACACCAACAATAGTTACCTGAAAGTGTCAGACAAAACATTCATCAGGATGGATAAGCGTATTAGCAATGTTGCAACTGTTTTCGTGTTTTAACATTATGTGCCCAGGCATTTATGATAACGTTCAGCACACTTAAACACAAAGATATTCAAGCCAAGACTTTTTAAAGCTGTCAGTTGATGAAGACAACCTTGTTTTTGGCATTAACCTGACTTCTCACATTTATACAGTACAGTCCAAAAGTTTGGAACCATTAAGATTTTTAATGTTTTTAAAAGAAGTTTCATCTGCTCACCAAGGCTACATTTATTTAAATAAAAATACAGTAAAAACAGTAATATTGTGAAATATTATTACAATTTAAGTTTAAGTTTTCTATTTGAATATATTTCACATAGTAATTTATTCCTGTGATGCAAAGCTGAATTTTCAACATCATTACTCCAGTCTTCAGTGTCACATGATCCTTCAGAAATCATTCTAATATGCTGATCTGCTGCTCAAGAAACATTTATTGTTTACAATTGTACAAAATATTTGTGTACAATATTTTTCAGGATTATTTGATGAATAGAAAGTTCAAAAGAACAGTGTTTATCTGAAATCTAATCTTTTGTAACATTATAAATGTCTTTACTGCCACTTTTGATTGATTTAATGCATCCTTGCTGAATAAAAGTATTCATTTCTTTAATTTCTTTTAAAAAAAATAAACAGGAATAAATTACTTTGTCAAATATATTTAAATAGTACACAGTTATTTTAAATTGTAATAATATTTCACAATATTACTGTTTTTTACTGTATTTGTAATTAAATAAATGTAGCCTTGGTGAGCAGATTAAACTTCTTTTAAGAACATTAAAAATCTTAGTGGTTCCAAACTTTTGGACTGTACTGTAACTTGACTCTAAGTTAATATATTTTCTCTTTTCAAAATGTAGTGGATTCAGTTCCTGATAATAAAAGCTATTTTTGCCACTAGGCTGCAGCAGTGCAGTGTTGGTCTTCTCACTTATGCCACTGATCATATTTCATACCAGTTATAGAAATGCATCTAACTTTAAGATGGATTTGTGTGTGTGTGTGTGTGTGTGTGCTGGTGCCCTTAAAATCACTCAGAACAGCTGTAATGTCAAACTGAATGCATTTTAAAGGTGTTAAATATCATCTCAAGTTAACATGTTGGCAGCCTATTTCTTTTAAACATATGCAAAAATACTTATCGATGAAAAGGATACAGAATAGTGATTAAAACTATAATTAATAAAATAAAAGGGGTGAGTTTGTTCTTATCTTTCCTGGTCTGTTAGGAGCTTCACTGCTTCATCTGGTCTCACACACATACTACAGCATTGTGGTATTTTAAGGGTAGTTGTTTAGAGAAGTGGTTCTCTGATACATGAGCCGCCAGTATGAACATCGCCATCATGCGGTACAAAGAACCAAAGAGTTATTGTTCCACTAGATAATATTCATTTCACCCTTAAAGTATGTGAGACTGATTTACTAAGGAAGATCTTAAAATGCATGTTGGTTTTGACTGATAATGTTACAAAAGACTTCTATTTCAAATGAATGCTCTTCTTTTGAACTTTCTGTTAATCAAAGAATCGTGAAAAAAATATGAAGCAGCAAAAACTGTTTTCAACATTGATAATATTAATAACCTAAGGATCATGTGACATTGAAGACTGGAGTAATGATGCTGAAAATTCAGCTTTGATCACGGGAATAAATTACATTTCAATAGAAATTTTAAATTGCAATATTTCACAAAATTACTGTTTTTACTGTATTTTTTGATTAAATAAATGCAGGCCTAGTGAGCAGAAGGGCCTTCTTTCAAAAGTATATTTTTTAAAAAATCTGTATTTTAAGAGACAATAATTACATGGTTCTCTAGAAAACTTGATTCTGATCAGTCAAGGCCATAGACATTGTGTGACGTCATGTTACAGACATCAGACTCACCTGTGCGATCTCTACCTCTCCCACTTTAAAGACATCCTCCGCCTGCACTGCAGACATCAGCTGGGAAACCGTGCAGGGAACGATCTGCTGTGCTCGTGTCCTCTGCACAAACACACAAGTGCCACACAACGCCCATTTCATTAAAGAAAATAGGAAAACTTACAAATTATTTCTCATTTTTTATGACAATTAAGTGGTTTTGGGGGAGGAACATTCTCATTCTAGCGAGCAACATCTCTACACACTCCCGAAGAAGAGGTGGTGTGTCATCAATATTTTCTCAAGAGACAGACTGAAAATAATGAATACATATAATAAAAGATAGTTTTGATGACTTCAAAAGCCTCTAATTTTAAAGGAAGTAAAGCAAATACCACAATGCACAAATAGTTGTAAAAACATTTAAATAATTTTTCCTCATTACATTAATGAGAATTTTCAATATTTTAAACTGTCAAAAGTTAATGTTTTTAAACTTTAGGTTATTTCTTAACTTCTAATTTCTTATTTTGTTCTTATATATATATATATATATATATATATATATATATATATATACACACACACATACACACACACATATACACACACACATCTGGTGTGCAGTGGTGTATTAAAATGATTCATTCTCAATTACCCCCCACTAAACCCACCGCACGCTTAAGGGGCTCTGCTTTGTTTCTGTGAGCTGGGAGGCACAAGAGACGCGGACTCCCTCTGTAACTTTACCTACGGGTGTCACTGTTTGACAATGTTTCTTTAGAACAACGATTGACTATTATACTTTTTAATGTCAAATTTTGTAATATCTGTGGCGTTTTATTTTTGTAATATCAATTATTTTCTCATCCAGTTTTTTTGAGGAGGCACTGCCTCCCTTGCCTCCTCGGAGGAAACGCCCCTGATTTTTATATATGTATATATATTATATACAGTGTTTGGAGTAACATTACAAATTATATTACAGTAATGTATTACTTTTTGCTGTAACGCAGTAATATAACGCATTACTAATAAAATTTGGGTAATATTATACTCGTTACAATCTCGGTAACGCAAGTTACAACAACACATTTAGTTAGTTAGCAAGATATTCCAGCAACTTTCTAAGAACAGCACTTGAAAAAACACCTGGACCGGTGCCACGCTAACACTAAGATAACAGAGAGCTTCAGGGTTGGAGAAGAGAAAATATGCGCCGAACGAGAGTCAAAGACAAAGCAACAGATGCAGAAATATCAGTGAGCCGTGAGTGCACATACACGATTTGTTGGCGCATCAATAATAACGGACTCACACATGCAAAATGTACAACTCCTGTATGTCATTGTAAAGGTCTTTACCTTCATTACAATTGCCATCCATCAAAACTTTATTAGCGGCACTGGTTTCTTTTATCCATCTGAGAGATATTTGCATATACTATGTTACTGATGTGGTTGGTTGTTTTGATCCTCACACAGCGTGATGAGAAACTGTGTGGGCTGCTCCAAAAAAACAAACAAAAAAAAAAACAACGCAGAATACGCAAAGATGTGGTGTTCGTTAATATTTAATGTATTAATAATACAATTAATGAATTATATTAATATATTTAAATTAATTTTAAGTTAGGCCTATCTCCAAGCCACTCTGGAGGATCACTGGCCTACACAGTCATTATGCGATACCACATCGCCCTCCACTGGATGTATAATGAGCAGCAATAAATTACATTTTAGCATTTTATGCCATCACACACTACCAGTCAAAAGTCTCTTCTGCTCACCAAGGCTTCATTTATTTGATCCAAATTACAGCAAAAACAGTAATACTGTGATTTTTTTTTTTTTTTTTTTTACAATTTAAAATAACTTTTCTATTTTAATATATTTTAAAATGCTGAATTTTCAGCATCATTACTCCAGTCTTCAGTGTCACATGATCATTCAGAAATCATTCTAATATGCTGATTTGCTGCTCAATAAACATTTATGATTATTATCAATGTTGAAAACATTTTTTGTACAATTTTTTTTTCAGGATTATTTGATGAATAGAAAGTTCAAAATAACAGCATTTATCTGAAATATAAAGCTTTTGTAACATTATAAATGTCTACACTGTCACATTTGATCAATTTAATTATCCTTGCTAAATGAAAGAATTAATTTCTGTAATAAAAAAAAAACATTTTCAACATTGATAATCAGAAATGCAAATCATCATATTAGAATGATTTCTGAAGGATCATGTGACAATGAAGACTGGAGTAATGATGCTGAAAATTCAGCTTTGATCACAGGAATAAATTCACATATATTCACATAGAAAACAGTCATTTTAAATTGTACAAATGTTTCACAATATTAGTGTTTTACTGAATTTTGGATCAAATAAATAAAGCCTTGGGTGAGCAGAAGAGACTTCTTTTAAAAACATTAAAAAAAATCTTACAGTTCAAAAACTTTTGACCGGTAGTGTACTTCTGTGGTTTTGGTGAAAGTAACTCAAAAGTTACTTTTCAGAGACAGTAATATTGTAATGAAACTAATTACTTTTAAATGACAGTAGGGTTGGGGAGTAATGGAATACATGTATCAGCGTTACGCAATCAGGATACAAAAATCCAGTAACTGTAATTCATTACAGTTACATCAAAAAACGTAGTAATCAGATTAAAGTTACATTTTGAAAAAATGGTGTATACTATCAGGATTACAAACATTTAATTTAAAACTAAATAAATCATTATTTTGCCATAACACATTTAGGGCTGTAACGGTAGGTACGACATACATCATAGAGTGTCACCGGCGGTAGTGTGACATCTTATATAATATATATTTATATATCTCAGAGATTTTCCGTCTTTGAAGGAATTTTTTAGCAGTGACAAAATCTGCAGCCCGTCCGTCATTTTGACTGATTAAGTAGTTTGTATGTAAGCTTGTTGTAATTCCGACCCCTGTCCAGTAGGTGGTGAGTGCCCTCCAGTGTGGCAGCAGAGCGCGAGTTCAGTCTCCAGAATAAAATAAAAATGATGCACTTGATTAAACACAGACGAGCACCCTAGTTTAAGTAACATGTATAATAATAAAGTTACTTATGCTTTTGTTATTTTTCTTGCTGACTATAAGTTTATGGTCAACGAATGGCTTTTCTGAGGTAGGCTATAATGTTATGTGACATTGTTTGCAACACTGATTGAACTAACGTGATACACATTTCGGTAAGCTACTGTATCTTTCAACATTTTTTTTTATTTTATTTCGTTCTGTACAGTAGTAAAGAGGAAAGTATGATTGCATTCACTCACAATCCGTGAAAAGTGTTCAAGATGAAAACTGAAAGTCTTTTCATAGTATAAATAAATGCATAGCTTATGCCTATTTGCTTATCTTATAAGTTTGTGAATAAAATGTCTTATCATTAAAATATAAAAATTAAAATGACTGGAAATTATTGATTATGATGGATTTTTTTCCCTGATCCTGTCTATCAAAATGACGGCGAAACGCAACATAACCTAACATAACCTCTAATAATATAAGATATATATATATATATATATATATATATATATATATGTATATGTATATGTATATATATATATATATATATATATATATACACACATACATATACGCACACACACACAGCCCTCCAAAAGTTTGGAAACGCCCCAGAAAAGTGGGGTTTTGGACAATATTGGCACGAATCCTTTTTAATTTGTGATAATTTTGCACTGATGAGAGACAACTAAATACGAAAACATATTTTATTAAATAAACAGTTTATACAAAGAATAAACTTAAATTTTCGATTAATCAATATATCCACCATTAGCAGCTATCTGACCTAAACTGGGTTCTGATTGGTTCATTATATTCTAAAGTTAATTGGCAATCAATTGTTGACACTATTAAGGTGTGCTGACCCAAAAATCTACAAACCTGGACCAAGTTTAAATCAGTAACCAGCATCACAGCTGGCAAAGGGGCATATCTGACTTTGACATGTATATATTGCCATTATTATGTAATTAAAATGAAAATTATTATTGCTGGTCTTCAATGATAATGTCAAGTTACTTTAATGTATTTGCACCAAAAAATTATAAGGATTTATGCTGATATCGTCCAAAATCACACTTTCCCAGGGGTGTTTCCAAACTTTAGGAGGGCAGTGTATATATATTATACACACACTTTACAATAAGGTTCCATTTGTTAAATTTTTCAGCATTTACAAAAAGTTATGTTCATGTATGTATATGTTCATATGATTTATTGGACCTGAACAAACATGAACTAAAAATGAACATCAAAGATTAATGAATCCTGAAACAAATACATTGCTCATTATTAATTACTAACTAATGTTAACTAATAAGACCTTACAGTACAGTGATAACATATATATTACAGATATATTTACATATCTGAGTATAGATATTGTATGTAGGTATATTCACATATATCCCAGACACAGTTATAGAGCTGAGGCACACTAACCCCTTTCTTCTCTCCTCCTTGAGAGGCGGCTGGTGATCCAAATCCTCCTGGAGACTGTGTATATCCACCCATACTGGCCTCACCATATTTACCTGCCAAAATATGAACATTTTCTGTTTCTATGATGGGTGAAAATAGCAGTTTACTCTCTCAGAGCGACTGTATTTCGAGCAACAGACATGAAGTCCCTGACAACACACGATACATCATCATCATCACACCGACCGTTGAACTGAGCTTAGCGGGTTATCAGATAAACTCATGATACACACAAGTCATTAATAAAACACATACCTTGGTTCCACATTTTACTCAAGAATGTGTTTCTTCTGAACACTAACTCGACAAAACACTCGAAAATCTCCCGCCACCTCTGATCGCGCACTGTTTGACGTCACGCCTCTGAGTCCGCGCGCTGAAAACGCGCATGCGCATGTTTGCTCTGCCGCGAAAGTCCTTCTGCCAGATTGCAGTTTTTTTTTTACTTAACAGAAGAGATGTTCTTCTGAAGCCTCTCTTTATTTTAAAACAATTTAAGTATCCATCTTAAATATAAGTTGATCTGTTTGAGCAGTTTTAAGTGAGTGAGCTCTTTAACTAACTGAAAGAATTAAATACGTTTACATATAAAATATTTCTAGTGTGTTTAGGCACAATTGGTAAGTTAATATCTGCCCTTATAATAAATACCAAAGGGACAGTGTAAATACTAACATATTATAGCACATACAGGTCAGCGGGCGGTGCTCATCAGCGCGTATTTTAATATAAATATAAATCTAATTATTTTCCTAATAATACCATGTGTATCTAGTGTTGTTTGCATAGAAGAAGATAAAAAAGGAAAGTGGTTTTAAGAGGAAAACGCCTTATTGGGGACTTTTAATTTGAAATGATTTGTTTCCCGACGTCACAAATGTGTGTCGCGCAGATTTGTTGTCACGTTGTTTTTGTATGTCTCGTGGTCTATGCGTGGTTCAGTAAAGGAATATAAATGGAGGAGACTGAGAAACCAGACCTCGTCTTTCTCGAGCTCAGGCAGAAGCTGCAGACTGGGCTCTTGTTCATTCGGTAAAGTGTGCTTTCATCTTCCTGTACTGAATCTGATGCTCGTGCACTGAACAGTCATTGATTCGTCAGTGGATGAATGAACTTTACATGATATTTTTCAGTCAGAACAGTCAAACGTATGGATAACATGCTTCATGGGGCACAAAAGAAGCTGACAGGTGTGTGTGTGTGTGTGTGTGTGTGTGTGTGTGTGTGTGTGTGTGTGTGTGTGTTAGAACAGGTGTGTTTTAAAATGTAGGTAGCACATTTTAATGAAATAATAAACCCCAAACCTACACTTAAAACCATGCAGATGTACTGTTTGTAACATCCTGATAGGCAGCATATATTGTCAGAACACCTGAATACTTTTCCTCATAGTTTATTTTCAGAATGCAAGTTGAGACACACGTGACAACACAAGAGAATACTAAGAATGTGATAATTTCTGGTAGTAGCCAGATTATTGTACCGTTTAAAATTTATTTATGTACAGTATATATACAGTAGAGTGATTTTTGACAGAGCTCATCATGCCAGTAGCTTTATGCTTAGTCAGTAGTGCAGTACTTTCAGTAATTTAACACTAGATGGTAGTATTGGTCAGGCGGTTCACTGTGTGTGTGTGTGTGTGTGTGTGTGTGTGTGTGTGTGTGTGTGTGTGTGTGTGTGTGTGTGTGTGTGAGATGGGTAGGTTTAGGCGTAGGGTTTGTGTAGGGGGAAAGAATATATGTGTGTGCGCGCGAGTTTCTGTGACATATCAGGACACAAATGTGTATAATGACATGGGTATGACATAGGTATTACAAAAAGAGGTGACTTATGAGGACATTACCCATGTCCCCACTTTTCAAAAGGCTTATAAATCATACAGAATGAGTTTTTGCGAGAAAGTAAAAGTTTGCACAGTTTCCTGTGATGGTTAGGTTTAGGTGTAGGGCGATAGAAAATATGGTTTGTACAGTATAAAAACCATTATGCCTATGGAATGTCCCCACAATTCACAAAAACAAATGTGTGTGTGTGTGTGTGTCTGTCTGTCTGTCTGTCTGGTGCTCTTATTCCTGCCCTTAAATCACTCAGAACACAATGTCAAATTGAATTCATTTGAATACATAAAGGCATTAAATATAAAAAAAAACTTAGTTAAAATATTGAAAGCTCCACTTCATTAAATGTGTATGTATATGTTAAAACTTTCATTTAATAAAATAAAAGGGAGTTTGAGTTTTTTCTTTTCCTTTCTGGTCTTTAAAGAGCATCAAGGTCTCCTCACACACATCCAACTATCAAATGTTATTTTCTTTGATCAAACTGTTATGACAGATTTCTAGTTGTATGGAAAGATTTTGATGCAACAATGCGAGTGTGGACTTTGCATTGAACGTATATAGGTTCAAGATGGGCGACACCATACATTTTTGGCAGGAGGGTTTTTGGATGATCTGTGTCAAGTTTTGTGTCAATCGAACAAAATGGCCTAGGATGAGTTGATAGTGTTTTTTTGTTTTTCCCAAAAATTAAAAATGGCTTGAATTAAACTGTAAAACTAGCGGATTCTTGTAGGGCTTGACTCTTAATTAGTTATCTTGGAAATGATTTGGAAAGCCTTAATGACTTACAGCCTCTGATGCAGCCCTATAGTGTCTGTATTTGACACAAATACATAAAACAAATGGGAAAATATGTGATTTGCTCTCATCCAGAAATGAAAGAAACAAAACAAAAAACTCCAGAAATGTTATTTTTGTTCTAAAGCAGTTTTTACTACATCAAATTTCAATTCAAAATCGAGAATCAAATCAGACCCCAAGAATCAAAATGAATCGTGAGATTCCAAATGATTCCCACTCCTACTTATTATTCTTCTCAGACAGTTTTAGGGAAGAAATAATGATTGGCAAAACAGCACAAATGCAACAGGACTGAACACTGCTTGCTGATTAAGTAATGTGAACAATTCAAATGATAAGATATACTACAAAAGAAGACATCTGTTGTGATCAGAGTGCATTTTTTTCTCAGTTCAAACCACTGTTTGTATTAAATTCAGCAAGTATCTGGTCCTCAGTCTCCCAGTTTTGCTACAGACATGAATACACCTGAATCATGTGTCTTATTGATAAGAGGTTCGCTGATTAATAGTGGACTGAATGACGGACACCAGAATATGAAAGCAACTTCAGACTCTTTTCAACTTCAGTAACTACACAGACAAACACTTTTGAAGTCTAGTTGTCATTGTCATGATTGTTTCACACTGTCTTTGTTTTACTCTCACATCAGTGACATCGCCAGGGATGGTGCAGATGTGGAAATCGAGTCCAAACAAGACTCCGTCCTCGACATCCAGACAGCGGACCGGACCTATCAGGTGAACTTAACAGCTGGAGTGAGTCTAATGGAGACTTCATGCCAGAAAAGCCCAGGATCCACTGAACATGGATCCCACTTCAGACTTCGTCTAAGGGTGGATCAGCCGTCAGGTACACAATGAGCTCTTTCAGATTATTGCTTTCTCCCCAAATCCTGGCCAGCATCTGGAGGTCAGGGAGCCTTTAAAGAGTGACTCTCATTTCATTCTTAGATTCTCATTCTTAGTGGATTTCCTTGAGGAATTTGAGTAAGAACACACACACACACACACACACACACACACACACACACACACACACACACACACACACACACACACACACACACACACACACACACACACACACACACACACACACACCAGATTAACAGAGATTAATGAAGAACAAAAGAACTCCAGTAATGTGACCTGCTGTTCTGATCCTGTGCTCAGCTTCATGTCAGAACAACTGAGTCAGCTGACCCAAAACAACTTGTTCGAAAAAACCCAATTTAACCCTTAAATCGTTCAGATTTTTGATGAAAACATTCCAGGATTTTTCTCCATATAGTGGACTTCAGTGGAGCCCAAATGGTTGAAGGTCCAAATTATAGTTTACAGTGATCCCAGGCGAGAAATAAGAGTCTTATCTAGAGAAACCATCACTCATTTTCTAAAAAAAAAATTAAAATTGTATACATTTTAACCATAAATGCTCATCTTGAACTAGATCTCTTCTTCTTCTCTATTTGAATTCCGGAAGTGTAGACGCTGCTAAGTGTATAACTGCCCTCCACAGGTCAAAGTTTGAACTAAATTGTCATATACAATATGCTAGCGCAAGTATTCAACAATTAGTTCAAACTTTGACCTGTGCAGGGCAGTAATACACTTAGCAGCGTCTACACTGCTGGAATTCTAATAGAGAAGAAGAAGAAGAGAGCTAGTTCAAGACAAGCGGCAACCTCCCCCTTTCTCTCGTGAAGCCAATACGGAAGTGACTTAAACTGCGATTCATCGACTGGCCGCTAGGGACAGGCTCCATAAGAGAGCAGAATCTCATAGAGTCCCATGTTAAATTGGCCAAGTTTATAGCAGAAAAAAACATGTTTACAAGTTGGTTCAAATTGTGGTTTTGGTCTATACTGCTATTTTTGCCCTTCATGACAACTCTGAGGGGGGTGAATTTTTTTATAACTTATCCGTTTAAATTATATTAAGCCTTTAAGTTCTGCATAATTAAGGGCGTGGCCACTTGAGTGACAGGTAGATTGCGCTGCTGTCTGTGAGCCGTCATGTTATCTCAGCTGCCGCTGAATTTGGCATCTCAGCCGTTTTTGTGCTTTTTTTCTCGATTATTTTATACAATTATAAAATATGGCTTGCTGCATAATATTCGAGACTGATGTGTGTCTGTGTGCGTGCATGGGGAAGATAACAAACACACGTTGTTGGATCGTGGCATTGGCTGAAAGTTTTGATTGCGAGATTAACTACAATGACAATACCAGGAGGATATACAACTCTGACAGCACTGCTTGGATATTATAACTAAAACTGCTGCACTATTTTGAAAAAAATATACTTTGGACACAGGCTCATTTGTTTGTTAGATACGATCACTGCTCAGATTGCATCCTTTCTTGAAGAACGATGACAGAGAGCAGATCATTCAGAAGAAATGTGAATTATTTTTTTTTTGTTTGTTTTGCAATGGACATTTATGTATATATAGGGCCACAGATTGGATTCATCTCGCGATCTGTATTTCATTATAAAGGTATGAAGTCCCATTTGATGTTCCTTGTTGTTATTTGCACACCCAACACAAATTACTGGTGTTGGAGCATCTATATCTTAAAAAGACACAGTAAATTGACAGTAAACCTTTAGAACTTTCCGATGTTAAAACTTATCTTTATTAATAATTTAGATAGTATCTAGATAGATAGCTCCTTTGCTTGCAAACGTGGTCACGTAGAGCTAGGCGGGCGTGGTTTCAGCAACCAATCACATCAGCTCAAACCACCTCCCCGCCTCTTTGCTCATTTCCGGGGGTGAGGTGCGGTGACGCACAGCTAAGATGGCCGCAGCCTCATTTTCGCTTCAAAACTGCTGTTCAGAACTCTATGGGTGACGTCACGGGTGCTACGTCCATATTTTTTTTACAGTCTATGGTTCAAGATGAGCATTTATGGTTAAAACGTACAAAATTTTTTTTTTTTTTTAGAAAATGAGTGATCGTTTCTCTAGATAAGACCCTTATTCCTTGTCTGGGATCGTGTAGAGCTCTTTGAAGCTGCACTGAAACTGTAATTTTGCCCTTCAACTGTTTTGCGTCCATTGAAGTTCACTATATGGAGAAAAATCCTTGTTTTCATCAAAAACCTTCTTTTCGACTGAAGAAAATGATAAATTATTGAGTAAATTATCAGGAAATTTTAATTTGAAAGTGAACTAATCCTTTAAAGGGTTAGTTCACCCAAAAATGAAAATAATGTTATTTATTACTCACCCTCATGTCGTTCCACACCCGTAAGATCTTCATTAATCTTTGGAACACAAAGTAAGATATTTTTGATGAAATCCGATGGCTCAGTGAGGCCTCCATAGCCAGCAATGACATTTCCTCTCTCAAGATCCATAAAGGTACTAAAAACATATTTAAATCAGTTCATGTGAGTACTGTGGTTTAATATTAATATTATAAAGCGACGAGAATATTTTTGGTGCGCCAAAAAACAAAATAACAACTTATATAGTGATGGCCGATTTCAAAACACTGCTTCAGGAAGCTTCAGAGCATTATGAATCAGCGTGTCGAATCATGATTCAGAGCGCCAAAGTCACATGATTTCAGCAGTTTGGCGGTTTGACACGCAATCCGAATCATGATTCAACACAAAAGATTCATAACACTCAGATGCTTCATAAAGCAGTGTTTTGAAATCGGCCATCACTAAATAAGTCGTTATTTTTATTTATTTTTTTGGTGCACCAAAAATATTCTCGTCTCTTTATAATATTAATATTGAACCACTGTACTCACATGAACTGATTTAAATATGTTTTTAGTACCTTTATGGATCTTGAGAGAGGAAATGTCATTGCTCCCTATGCAGGCCTCACTGAGCCATCGGATTTCAACAAAAATATCTTAATTTGTGTTCTGAAGATGAATGAAGGTCTTACAGGTGTGGAACGGCATGAGGGTGAGTAATAAATGACAGATTTTTCATTTTTGGGTGAACTAACCCTTCAAAGAGAAGATATTCATCAGATACAATATGGTTTTTGCTGAAAAATATTAAGTTATGTTATGACTGCTGTATAAGTTGATGTTCCACCTTCTCAAAAATGACCCAGTATGCGAAAAAAAATTTTATGCATTATAAGGGTTAAGTGGATTTTTTTTTTAAATTGTACATGTTGTTTATACGGTTTATGTTTGACAATCTTTGCAATTCTCTACAGATGTTTGCTAGTGGTTTCTGACCCAATCTAATCTGTATCATCATTTTCATAATTGGTTATCATTTAGAAGTTTTTGTAATTCGATGGATAATAGAGCTGCACGATTCTGGAGAAATTGAGAATCACGAATTACTGGAAAAATCATCGTTTTTGAACGAATCTCTTGAATGAATGATTCAATGACAAATACAGTCACTTGTCGCCACCTACTGGTGTAACAATATAGTGAGACGGCTACCGTACATATCAGAGTATATATTCCATCTATGAACTTTTATCCCAGTACTTCTGTGATAATTACAATGTTTGTAACACAAAAATAACGATACTGACACTGTGTGGTTGAAAAGACAGCAAGGGTGTTCGAATCGAAATAGTGATCTTTTAACAATTAATCATGCAGCTCTAAAGGACCGATAGATGGATCATGGAAGGATAGATGGATGTATTGATGAAAGACAGACAGGCGGAAGGATGGATATGAGCCCATTATCAACTACACACAATTGACACTGAATGGTACACAGTGAATTATGAATATATCAATGCCTAAAACATCTGTTTTGGTTATTTTGTTTTTCACACTCCAGAAGCTCCTTGCAGTGTAATTGGACAACTGCAGGTCAAAGTGACATATTCCTTCTTCTGTCAGTCTTGTGGGTCCATGGTGCTTCAAGACAGGTAAGAAGTTTCTTTTTTTATTTGCTCAGTTTTTCCTGATTTGGTGAAGTGATACATGAAAGGATAGTTAAAAGTTCAACCAGACAGATTATTCTGAAGTGTTCAGCTATTATGAGAACCTGAGACTGTTTTCTTACTCTTTAAAGGGCTTTTGGGCGAGTTCTTCCTTTGCCCAATGGAAACTGGAATGCATTAGTGGATGACTGGTGCTGCCACCCTGATCCCTTCGCAAACAGGAAGCTGCTCCCACGAGATGGGGACTGCCTGCTTGGTGACACGTTTATTCTGTTGGCACGGGACAGCAGCTGTGAACAGACTCTCACACGGGAAGGGAACTCGTCTCAGCAAGCCTCTGCAGAGGTAAGCTGGAGAATTTAATGACTCGTGATTTAAAGCGCCTCTCTTATGCTTTTTCAGATATTACCCTTCATGTAGTGTGTAATGCAGCTGTTTGTGAATGTAAAAGGACTGCAAAGTTTCAAAGTACAGATAAATTGTCTCCCAAGAAACGATTCTGAACTGCCTGAAACGAGTTGTCTGCCATAGAGTGCCCCAGGGATGACGCGTTTTTGTAGGCCAACCCGGAAGTTAGCTGCGCACGGGTTCCCTCGACTGAAAGCCTATTCATTTTTCCCATAGACTTTTGGAAAATCGCAGAAAATAAGCTCTGTGTTTAACAAAGGGTTATGACACTTACTCGTTTTGTCTACCAAGATAATCTTTACAAGTTAACACAACATTTATAGATTTTGAAGCCTAAATAAAGTGGTCAGATATAAAAGGCTAACAGTAGGCTATAAACGGACTACAGCACACCATGGTCGCGGATCAACGTCGTCACCACCAAGCGTCCTCAAACTTTATTTAGAAAACAACTTTATTTAAAAACATGCTTGCTGATTATGATCTGCGCTGTGTATGAATGCTTATCCACTTTTTCATGAGAAATGCTGTCCAAATGTCCTGTTTTTAATGATGACGTCTAAAGTCCCCGCCAAAGGAAGTAGTCCCTTTTAGCAATTTAGCAAAACTAAAAGTTTAAAAAATCACACGCGGGTTATAACTGGTGTGTTTTATGTCATAGATCAAAACGTGAAAGTATTTAGAGGCTTTATTAACCACAGACCTTATTTCAGGCGATTTACCAAAAACCCATTCAAAAACCCATAGACTTGACGGCGTTGAAACCGGAAGTCCTAAAATGCTAACTCGCTTCCGGGTTTTGCCTACAAAAACGCGTCATCCCTGAGGCACTCTGCAATTCCAGTCTCACTTCCTCTCGAACCTACGTAAGTTTGTACCAAATTTGCATAATGCCTGTGGTCTTCATTGGCTGCCCAAGAACAACGTCTACTTTGACCCGCCCTCAAACTCTGTAGTTGTAGCTGAGACTGGAAGAGTTTGGATCCTGTTTTGGTTTCCTGTTTCTGTCCTATTCATGTCATTGGGCCCTACCATACATCCGGCACAATGTATTTTTTGCTAGTCTCAGCCTCATGCAGTTATCATTTTCACGTCCTGCGCCACGTTGTTTAATTAGCAAATGCATTCATGCCCATTTATGCGTTCGAGACACGCCCTAAGTGCACTTGCACCATGTGCTTCAGACCATGTGCTTAGATCATTAAAATAAGGCCCATTGTGTATCAAGTGCTAAGGAAGATCCATAGCTGAAATTCAGATGGTAATGGCCGTTTTGTTTCCTTCTGACCAATCAGAGGAGAGTAGGCTTGCGGAAAGGAGGGATTTAGGGAGACTAAATGTTTGATCCAACCATTTCAGACACAGTGAAATAAGAGGTGATGCTTCAAAGTATATTATGAGAAAATGTTTTTTTTTTACCTTGGATGCATGTAAACCTACTGTAGGAGACCTCCAAAATATAATTAGGAACCTCTAAAATAGCATATTAGGGCATTTAAATTGAATTCTTTAGCATTCTTACTAATGCAACAAAGTGCTAAAAGTCTGATTCCTCCCTGCTGAAATGTCGAAGCTTTCTTTTAAAAGCTGTGCTTCACAAACACACATGCAGTTGTGATATTTTCACTCTAAGTAGTGCACTGTTCTAACTTGCAGCCTCAGGGTTGACAGAGGAGGCAGATGGTTTCCTTTCATCACAATAAAGGCTGAAGAGGCGGGGAGGAAATCCACTGTTAAAAACATTAGGGTCGGCCGGGCTGTGGAGAAGAGCCGATCATGTCTTTAAGAAGGATTGATTCTCTTTCTCTGCCTCAATCTGTGTGTAGCCCGTGGCCATGCCAAGAAGTTAGAGGCACACTTTCCAACACTTCTTCACTCCTAAATGACTTCAGCACACAGTCCTTCTTATTGTTTTTTTTTTTTTTTTGCTAAGTAGATATTTTCAGTATATAGTTGAGGCAGAAGTTTAGAATCAAGCTGAAGAATTACTGGCAGTTTTATAATTATAATAATATAATTTGTGTCAGTAGGGGTGTGAAACACTTTAAACAAATGCTTAGTGAAAATAAGTGTTTATGGAGGTCAAAATAAATATTACATGAGCTGTTTTATTTTCTGTTCATGTTACATGAGGTTTGCAGTTCTCTAACCCTGTTACCAAAATGTAAAGTTGCAGATTTAGCCTAAAACAAGCTAGGCTAGCTATTTTGTCAACAAAAAAAATGTTGGTTTGTAGTTAAACTACATTTTACATTTATTTTTTTAATGTTTTTGAAAGATGTTTCTCACCAAGGCTGCATTTACTTGATCAAAATAGACTTAAAAACTGTAATATTGTGAAGTATTATTATAATTCAAAATAGCTGTTTTATATGAGAAAATATTTTAATTTATAATTTATTCCTGATCAAAGCTGTATTTTCAGCATCATTACTCCAGTCTTCAGTGTTACATGATCCTTCAGAAACCATTCTAATATGCTGATTTAATTATTATCAGTGTTGAAAACAGTTGCCCTGATTCATATTTTGTTGAAACTGTGATATTTTGTTTTCAGGTTTAATTTATGAATAGAACGTTCCAAAGAACAAGGAATAGAAATCTTTTGTAACATTATAAATGTCTTCACTGTGATTTTTCATCAGTTTAACGTATACCTGCTGAATAAAGTTATTAATTTTGTTTAAAAAAAAAAAATGTACTGATGCCAAACTTTTGAACAATAGTTTATATTTTCTGTAAAGTAAGGACAAATATTGATTTGAACATTTTTAAAAATGACTTTAATAATAAGGATGAATGGCTGAAAATGACGAATCCAGTAAACCCTTACAAAATGTATAAAATTGAAGAAAAAAAAGATACTTTGATATTCCTGTAAACTATGTCTCTGAAGCTGCCGATATAAATATTTTAGTACAGTGTACCCAAGTCAAAAATTATATTTAAAATACATTTATTTCATACCAAGTATAGTTTAAATCTATTAATTATCTATTAATTATTATTTTAATCTATTATTTACTGACATATCACATGAGACTTACTGATATAAAAATTATAATTATTTTGAGTACTACTTGTGCACATTTCTTAATATTATGCCTAAAATGTTTTTTAATGTCAGTATTGATAAGGATTGTATGATCTTTGAATAAAATCTGTCATTAAATGCAAAATATTTAAAGTGTAGCTAAAGTATACTCGCAATAGTTCCATTTTTAGCACAATCAAATATACTTGAGTATACAAGTATAGACCTCAGCACTACTTCCAGATAACTAAAGTGCATTAAGTACAAAATTAGTTGTGTACCAGTTTAGTATACCAAAGTTACAACTGCAAGGTGTCTTTATTAAGTACATAACATGAAATGTATTTGTAGTATAATAGCATGAAATAAATGTATTTCAAATACATGTTAGTATATTTATTTTTCACTAGGGTACTTATAGTTGCATGGCTGGAAGTAGCTGCTGTTTCCAACTGGGGGTGTTATGAGTATGAATATGAATATGGTCACCAAGTGAACTGACTGAACTTGTAATATGTATAACCATATAACCAGTGCCATATAATGCAGCCTGTGAACATAACCCAAACAAATTAGCCTTTTACCAAAGTATTTGTGTGTCCCCCAGCAGAAGCGCAGCAGTAAGCGTGTGATGGTGTCCTGCAGGAGCTGCTCTGCGGTGCTGGGCGAGGAACTCACTGCAGGTACAGAAAACAGAGCAGTGGTAACACACCATTTGGCCATTTTACATGACTGCAAATGAATAAAAACAGTGTTTTTTTTTTTTTTTTATATATATATATATATATATATATATATATATATAACCGCATGACGTCATCTATAACCCCTGATGCATAAGGGCCATTCATTGTTTCTATTAACAACCGGCACATTACAGCCTGAGATGCTCTAAGATGCTTTGAAATGTTTTCAGACTCTTGGGTATTTATAAAAGTGCTGTGCTTTTGAAGCAAAAATAGTCAGATTGCAAAGGTCTATTTTTAGTGATTGTGAGTTTGTTTTTGTTGATTGTGTTTTACCACTATTTTAAAGAGATAGTTCAACGAACATACTGACATTATTTACTCACCCTCATGTTTTTACTACCCCAAATGACTCGCGTCTTCTGTGGTACTCAAAAGGTAATGTTCATGTAGCCGTCTGAAGTCATACTATATCTTTGTATGAGAAATGGAATGAAATTCATTATGCTTTGAAATGATTCCCCTCTGAAGTTCAAAATCTGATTCGCTCTTATGCATATTCAGATGTCACGTTTGATGTCTGTTCAAAAACTAGAGATTATGTGACTTGTGCCCAAATCAGGTATTTTAAGGCAGGGTAATGGTTTTTGGCGTTGTAGATTAATTGCACATTGATGCTTGTGTGTAGACATAACAAGAGAATGTGGAGAGAAGAGTGAATGAAGAGAAAAGAGTATGTAGGCTATATTAGTAATTATGTTGACAGAGATCAGAAAACATCAGTTTTTCACTTTCACTTTTCATTGTATGAAGATGTGTACAAACTACAATAGGGCTTTTTACACTATGCTTAACCTCAGGTTATCTTCGTTCTGAACACCACTTTTAACCCCGGGTAAAGGAATGTTTCACATTTTTAATATAGGCCCTGTTTACAGCTGGTATTAAAGGTGCCCTAGAATTAAAAATTGAATTTACCTTGGCATAGTTGAATAACAAGAGTTCAGTACATGGAAATGACATACAGTGAGTCTCAAACTCCATTGTTTCCTCATCCTTGTGTAAATCTCATTTGTTTAAAAGACCTCAGAAGAACAGGCGAATCTCAACATAACATCGACTATTACGTAACAGTCAGGATCATTAATATGTACGCCCCCAATATTTGCATATGCCAGCTCATGTTCAAGGCATTACACAAGGGCAGCCAGTATAAATGTCTGGATCTGTGCACAGCTGAATCATCAGACTAGGTAAGCAAGAACAAAAGTGAAAAATGGCAGATGGAGCAATAATAACTGACATGATCCATGATTACATGATGTTTTTAGTGATATTTGTAAATTGTCTTTCTAAATGTTTCGTTAGCATGTTGCTAATGTACTGTTAAATGTGGTTAAAGTTACCATCGTTTATTACTGTATTCATGGAGACAAGACTGTCGTTATTTTCAGTATTTAAACACTTGCAGTCTGTATAATTCATAAACACAACTTCATTCTTTATAAATCTCTCTAACAGTGTGTAATGTTAGCTTTAGCCACGGAGCACCATCAAACTCATTCAGAATCAAATGTAAACATCCAAATAAATACCATACTTACGCGATTAGACATGCTGCATGACGAACACTTTGTAAAGATCCATTTTGAGGGTTATATTAACTGTGTGAACTTTGTTTATGCTGTTTAAGGCAGTCGCGAGCTCGGGGGCAGGGAGCACGAGAATTTAAAGGGGCTGCAGCCTGAATCGGTGCATATTTAATGATGCCCCAAAATAGGCAGTTAAAAAATGAATTAAAAAAAAATCTATGGGGTATTTTGAGCTGAAACTTCACAGACACTTTCAGGGGACACCTTAGACTTATATTACATCTTTTAAAAAGACGTTCTACGGCACCTTTAAGATGTTTTGGTCGATCGGATCACAAGTAGAGGAGGGAGACACATTCCCACTTACACCTGGTGTTTTAATCCATCTCTTTTGTCAACTTTCAACCACTTCTGTCCTGATTTCTTCAAGGGGAGGGTCTATGGGTGGGTAAATGTATGGGCTTTTAGATCTTTTGATCTAATGGACAAAATAAGCTTGCACCCGCAGAATTTACATATGAATGTGAAAGCAAATGATGGAAAAACATATGGAGAGCATCACCTTTAGTTTCTGCTCTGACAGATGCAAGACCAGCTGTGTTAGAAATCAGGAATGGTGAGAGAACATTGTGCTTGGTACATTTTCCGTCTTCAAACCAAATTTGGGTCTTCAGCTGACAGTTTAAATCCCGTCTGGCTAGCGCACTTCCCATTATGTTTGTGTTCCCATAATGTGCATTAGGTCAGCAGGTGGAGAGTAGTCAAGAGGTCTTTTGTGGTTGTTCGAACACATTCAACCACATGAGCATTTCCACCACAAAAGCAATCCGGTCGACTGCATTTTCGACTACCTCTGGAAGTGGTCGAAAGTGGAAAAGCTCAAAATGTTTTAGAGCCCATGCCCCCATTGCTGTGTTAACTCTGCATCAAGTGGCCCTCAAGACCACTTTCCTGCAGAGTTGTCCTCCAAGCCTAATCAAACACACTTGAACAAGCTAATCAAGGTCTTCAGGATTGCTAGAAAGTAGCAGGAGTTTAATCAAGGTTGGAGGTGAACTCTGTGGGAAAGTGGATCTCAAGGGCTAGAGCTGAGAAGCCGGGGCTGGATGCTTGGCAACCGACAACCAATCAAACTGCATGTATATAAATGGTAATTTCATTGTTTGAAGTGAAAATTTCAAATGGTGATGGAATACATGACAATTGGAGTGAAGAAAAGACTCAAATTCTTTCATTCTTACCTTTTATAGTCCAAAAAGTCAGTTCTGGGTAATGTTGAACACAACATAACACAAGACGCGTCACTCATACTGTTTTGAATAGGAGAGAATGCAACGCGCAATATGGCCCGCCTTCTAAATAAGATACAGTCGACGATTGGTAGTCATCGCATCACTGCAGCTGCCGTTAGAAGCTCCAGTTCATATCCACCTTATTCCTGACTAGCCTACTGCGTTTTGAATTATGGGTAGCACTTCCGGTTTGGGGAACTTCCATTTAAAAAGACTGAAACAAATCGTTTCGAATCATAAGGTTGCCCTCCAAATAAAGCTTATCTGTCAGTTTGACTGAATGAGCTGTCAATTTTTCTTTCATGTTTTATTTTCAGACATTGTGAGTATAACGTAACACTTGGTATTTTAATGTTATAACAATCTATGGCAAGAGCTGCTTTCTATCCTTGTTATTTACTTTTGTCCCTTTGCATACCGCTGTAATAGTATGAAAAAGGACAACATAAACTGCACATTTGTGGTCTGTTCTCCTGATATAATTTAGGATATATCCCATTAATAATTCACTGAAATTTACGAAGAATCTGTCGTTTTTCTCCTCAAAGCCTCATGTCTCTTTCCAGGTTTGTTTTCACAGGTAAATACAATTTATTATCTGTAAAAATGATGGAAATCACTTTGAAATAGTATCACGCAATGCTGAAGTTCATGAACATTTTTTATTAAGGCAACGTATATTAAATAATACAGATATATCACTACAGTTGTATTTAACCTGTCCGTTATTGCTGTGGAAAGAATCACGCTTTTTCATGGCCTGTTGAAAGTACCTTGTTGATGCTTTTACACTTTTAAAGAATACTTGAGCTCAGAATTATCTTATAACTTTGTTCTTTATGACAAGAAAACTCTGTTTCTATGAAATGTTGAAAGTGCAGGTATTATTTGAGAGGTAATCTCTTATAATCTTACACCTCCAGCTGTTGATAATGTGTAATATTCTGTGTTTAATATATTTTACCCTCCTTTGTGTTTCAGAGGTGCTGAAGTTTTACATAACTGAAATATTAGTAAAGCCACATGAAGATGGAGAGTGTGATATAGCACAACTCAGTTTGGAGACCAAATCAAATTCAGTAAGGTTAGTGAGTTAATTGGATTTATTCATTTTGTTGTCATGTGTAGATCATATTCAGTCAAAGCTCATTTTATTGTGTCTCCTACAGGCAGCGATTCTTGGAGCAAACTCTAGCTTCAAGATTGGTCGAGCTGTCATCTGCACAGAGTATATTTCGCTTTTCCGTCCAATCACCTGATGGCAAAGCTGTGATTTTGGTATGGACATTAAATGTCATATATGTACAAAACTTTTCATTTTGGTTAATGTGTAAAGATTTCTCACTAAAGTCAACTTAGTGTTATTCAGTGTTTCTTGCAACAAAAAAAACTCCAACTTACTGGAGTTTCCTTCAAATGTCTATTATTACAGTATGTCTGCATAGTACATCAAAATCAGCTAGCAGCCTTTTTACATGATATGTCCCCTTTATATCCGACCTTCAGGTAATTACTTTTCTCTTTTAATTATCAGCTGTGGCTTCTGAACACGGACACTCTGGTCGCCTCATTTCCTGACGCAGCAGCGAGGGGCGACAGCTTCATCTCCGCAGGTGACGTTCATCCCAGAGAGCATCAGTCATGCCAGGCTGTTCAAGCAGTCAAAGTGCTCTACGTCCTCTGCTCTGACAGCAAACTCAAAGAGTAAGTCATCAGTTCACCCTGACATCTGTTCATTTTCTTCATATTAATGTCCATATTTAATCAGATTCCACCTCATCTCTGATGTAGATGAAATGACATATGGTGTTTTGTTGACTAATTTAAAAAAGATGCACCCTGTGTTAACATCTTTGTAGACCACATGCTAAGGGCACTTTTAAACCTTGGTAAACAACATTAGCATGACATAAAATAAACATCATGAGTTTGTTACTTTTATGCTTAAAACAAGAAAAACATCTGCTAATGCAAAGAAATATAGACAAGATATATTCGATGAAAAATCGTCTTAATTACTTAGACAATTCTCACATGAATTTTTGAATGTCTAGATATTTTTATTGGGAATCCAAAATACTGATTAACCATGTAAAGCCTGAAATATAAAAAAAAAATAATAGTAAGACAAATTAAATGTTTTGAAATGGAAGAGTGTATTGAACCTTTAGACAAAATGTTTTTTTGTTTGTTTTTTTTTATCTAAAAAAATATTGCATATGTTTTTTTGTTTTTGTTGTTTGTTTGTTTGTTTTTTGAGTATCATATTTAATACATCAGGAAAAAACACATAAATTTTATTCAGAGGCCCAAACTAAGCAAAAAATATGCAATTTGGTGCAGATTCTGATATTTATACAGCCAAAAATAAATCCTGATATCTTGTAATGTAAATCAATGAGATCTTTGTAACAGTATAGCAGACTACTTGCATAAAATCATATAAATATCCGTTTTCACTCTATATCTGTCAATAATGTCTTAGTAAGATTATATTTGAAGGGCACCTATTATGTCCCTTTTTACAAGATGTAAAATAAGTCTCTGATGTTTCCAGAGTGTGTATGTGAAGTTTTAACTCAAAATCATTTTCATGTTAAAATGGCCAATTTTGGGGGTGACCAAAAACATAGTTTTTTTGTGTGTCCCTTTAATTGCTAATGAGCTGCTGCTCCTGGCCCCCTTTCAAGAAGAAGCAAAGTTTCAAGAGCACATGCAACAAACAAACAGGACAATGTCAGAAACGGTCAGTAATGGCGTTCAGTTCGAACCTGAGTCAGACAATGATGCCTACAGAGCCAGAGAATATATGCAGATAGAAAGAGTTTAATTACGGTTATAAATTCTGTTGTCATCTTCCTTTTATCCACTATTAGTACAAGCCTGTTGTAGCAGACCCCATCCGAATGATGGCCAAAACTTTACTTTTATGAAGATTATTATTATTAAGCATCCGTTTTCACTCCAGAAAATCACAGTAAGAGGCTGAGCTTAATAAAACCGAGTACAAGAAGTGCGCATTAAAGTCTTATTCATAAACTCTCTCTCTCCCTTGCATTATCATCAACATACACAGTGAATTGCACAAATACACTCGTTACATCTAACAGTAAACAAATATATACTGACCTTATTCTTTTTTTTTTGATGGACTGTAATGAAGTGTGCTCTCTCCTTCATTGCTGCTGTATCCAGTATCACTCTGGAAACTGTAAGCTGGATCACCAACAGTTGGTACTGATCCATCGTTGAGTAACAACTTAGCAAAAACCTGTGTTTTGTGTTGTCCCTTTGTACTGACCCTCATTCACAAAGCAGTCTGGAGTGAAACGATTTGTGCTGACATAAACAAATGTAGGTATATTTTGTGGCGCATTACCTTCAAAAATAAAATTAATCGACAGAGTCTTCAGTGGCTCAGATGTTGCGAGAAAGTGAAGACTCCTATGTTCACTCTTACATCCGAAAACAGAACAGCGGGACTGCTTACAAGACGTTGTTGTCAGTAAAGCTGCTGGAGCGCATAGAAAATGACGGACAACATATCGTTGAGGGCTGAAACTATGGTTATGCAGGACTGTCAGTCAGCAGCCGTGGGCGGAGCCTGAGCAGTGTGACATCACACTGCTCAGAGAGTCAAAACAGCATGTCTAATGAGACTGCTTTGAGTTTGTGGATTTTTATCATTGTAGGGTTGTTGTGTTCACACACTGCCAACACACATTTATGTCCAAACATCATGTAAAAGTGGATTTTGCATAATAGGTGCCTTTTTAAATGCTTAGTTTTATGATCAAAGCGCTGTAGTTTCAAACATATAATGCAATACAATACAATGATTGAGAGATGAACAAATAAACCGTCCTCAGCAGTCTGATGGATCATATTTGATTTGAACATGATTTTTCTAAAAAATTATGTATAGAGACAGAGCGACACCCGTCATAATCTGAAAACCAATCCAACCCTCTCCATTGTTCTTTGTATTGCGTGAAGCTGCCTCCAAGTAATTTCTGACATATAACAAGAAACAAAACAATGTCTAAAAGGGTGTACAGCAAACAAGCTAAACAACCCAGAACTAAGTTTTTAAGCTGTTGACCTAAAAAAAACAAAAAAAACAAGTGTTTAATGACACAAAAGAGGATACAGGCAATTGAGAACTATGCCCACTGGAGGGGAACGTAATCAGCAACAGGAAATGTAATATATAAAACTGACATTTGGATATTTGACTTACCAGTGACAAAATGTTTACTGCACACGTAGGAACACTGAGACATACTGGCTGTCAGGTTCCCACCATTTACCCATTCTTCCTGCTGATGCTTCACTTCTTATTGCCTGTATCCGCTTTTGTCTGTGTAAAGGCTGGCTTTTATGGTTCGGAAGCTGATAAACTTTGTTCTGGGTTGTTTAGCTTGTTTGCTGTACACCCTGTCACACAGCAGCTTTTAGACATGGCTCTGGCTTTTGTTAGAAGCAAGAAATGACAAGGAGGCAGCTTCACGCAATACAAAGTCAATGGAGAGGGTTGGATTGTTTCCCCCCGGTGGGCATGGCCTAAATGCGCTCTGTCTCCATGGATAATCAAGTAAACCTTAGTTGCTTCAGTCCAGTAAGTGTTCATCTTGAAATATTACTAACAATATAAAAGTTTCTTACATTTACTTTATAAAAATCAGTAAAAGATTTCACAGTAAAAAGACACATGAATCACAAGCTGAAGGTGGATGTTTGTACAATTATACTAAAATGCCTTTTACTTGCTAAAAAGTATAATCAATCAGATGACAGAAGGCATGTAGTAGGGTATACTACATGATAGGGTAACCAATCAACACCCAATCACAAAATAAACAATACTTGCCAATACTTACAATACTATTTAACTTTCATGCACTTTAAATAGTCGCAGAAACTTTTAACACGCTCTTCTCAGTTTCAGCATCAGAGAGTTTGGGATGTCATACAGAAAGCATGTTATCTAGATAATGATAATGAGACAAGTCAATTTTTTGTATGTTTCAGTAAACATTTTAGATGCTGTGACCAATTAATGCTATTAAATTTAATATGTCATTGTTATTACAAAGTAAATTTGCACACAAAAATGTTCAACCACAATTTACAAACCTCCACGGGACTGAAAGAGGCTGCTCTTTACTTGTTTCCATGTTTATATTTTATAAAAATTGTCATTTTTAATCATGCTGCTAATAGAACCAAAGCAATGTTGACTCTGTAGTCTTGATTTACTGATGTATAACACAAGTAAATACGAAATATTTCTCAACTTGTTTTAGCTACATAAACACTATGACGTGCAACTTCCCCACACAAAATATTTTAATGTAAATGTAAACATTACAGACCCTATTTTAATCATAAAGTTTGAACAAAATGTGCAGTTACTTTGCAATGGCAGTATTAATTAACATTAATAATTGTAATTTCAATATCATAAATAATCAATTAATAATTTAAAAACAAATTATTTAATAAACTGAAAGGAATACCACTGTAAAAATATGAAAATATGACAGCTAGTAGCCTAAAATATACTGTAAATCCGCAAGCTCAGAGAAATCGGCAGTTATTCTCATCCTTCTTCAAATGTTAAATGTTCCCTTTGTAAGAGCTTGAGGAGCCAAAGATGTGCTGGAATCAGCGAGTGAATCACAGAGGAATTGTGGGTGGCATTCTGCACTTCATTGTCTCTCTGACACCAGAAGGTCGTCACGACTCTCTACACTCTTACCTCGTCTCGCTCTCCTTTCTTTCTAAGTGTACATTAATTCTGCCTATTTTCCTACCCAGCGCTAAGAGATGCATTTGAGCATGTCTCCTCCTCGCTGTATGTAGAGGTGGTGGGATCAGACATGATTCATGGAGCTCGTATACAGGCCCTGAGCTGTTATGCTAATTAGAGGATAGTCTCTCAGGAACCAGACTTTTGACTATCCACATAATGTCTGGTCCATATTGCAGCCAAGAACCGCTTACTTAGACAGCAAGTGACTGACTGACATTAAAAAGACTAACTACAGTTTTTACATGACATGTTTATGAGATGATTTTATGTCATGGTAACAGTGTAAATTTTAAATGGTCTTAATTAGGGCTGGGTAAAAAGGATTAATTTCTCGATTTTAATCAATTCTCATTTTTATAAAACGATATTGATTCTTAAAGGATTAGTTCACTTCAGATTTCAAATTTCCTGATAATTTACTCACCCCCATGTCATCCAAGATCTTCATGTCTTTCTTTCTTCAGTAAAAAAGAAATTAAGGTTTTTGAGGAAAACATTCAAGGATTTTTCTCCATATAGTGGACTTCAATTCATTTTCAACGGGTTGAAATGTCAGTTTCAGTGCAGTTTCAAAGACGAGGAATAAGAGTCTTATCTTGTGAAACGATCTGTCATTAAAAAATAAAAAAAATAATATATATATATATTACCACAAATGCTCATCTTAATCCCTATTTGGATGGGATTAGTTTTACATGGGGATGTGGAGTAATGCAATTTTACCTCAGGAAGTCTGTAATATTAATTGGCCAGTTCGCACGGGACAAGACATCTCAGTAAAACTAGCAGAAGTGGGAGGGGTAACTCGATTTACTCACCGCCGCCACCTCTGTCGCCATGTGGGTATATGTTGCTTTCTCATACCATGTGCGCAAACACATATAATCTAAATATATAAACTATATATAACAGTTAGGTCTGGTCAAATGACTTATTAATTAAATTCTTCTTGGATTATGATGGTAATAGGCACATAGCTAAAGATAAAATTAGTTTTGTGCCTCTGATAAGTGCTTTTGATCTTCTTTTTGCTTTGAATGGTATGTAGAAAATATTTGTATTTTGCCACATATTTGTCCCAACACCTACACACAAATGAATGTTTCTTCAAGTGCTTCCATGCTTGAAAATGCACAGAAAACTACATTTAAACAGGAAATGATGGAATTTTACCGTACATATTTACAGCGGGTCTATTCGACCGGTATTAGTATTACCTGAGGTAATTTTTCCGGACCTTTTTACAGAAGGTAAAAGTCGCCGTAATCTTTACTGATATTGTCCGTATTGATTACCGAGATGGCACATTCGGACGGGACTAAAATCACAGAGAAGCTCTGGTAATAATTACTTTACCCCCACCTCCCCATGTAAAACTAATCCCGTCCGAATAGGGCTTTACACTGCTCTGCGATGCGCCACGCATTACATAATCACGTTGGAATGGTCACATGTGACGTAGGTGGAAGTACCGCGGTAGGGCGAAAAACATCTAATTTTCTCCTCCAACTTATGTCAGCAGTTCATCACAACACAACAAAACTAAATTGCTCCCCTTATAATAATCAGAGCTGTCTAAACTCATCGTCTGTGACAGTTTGTAAATGGTGTCAGATTTTTAAAATGGTGTCAGATATAAACAATACAAAAGAAACTTCACTGACACATACTGGGGACACCAGAGACTGAAAATTAAGTTATGTAATTGACCAACATCCTCCAAAAAGCATGTTTGGTTCCCCGATTGTAGTTTTGCATGATGCTTCTCTCTCTGGGCTTTTCCAGCATTTCCACTTTAAGAGCTGCGTGTGCGCTTTTTGTGGAATTACAGCACAGATGGGTAAATGTCAATGAAATGTCCTGAATAGATCATCACCATAATGTGTGTCAGGACATAAGTCTCTCCGCTTCTCTGCTGCCGTGCCCCTCGCTCGGCCTGTCTTCAGTGCTGCGTATTGACAGATTGCTGTGACATGATTAAAAATTCAAACTGTCAGATTAATATAATTTAGGGTCCAGCTGCTCCTGCGGGTGCAGAGTTAGAGGTAGTAACGCGTTTTCACCTTTAGTTAATGTTCCTTCAAATTTTTGTTCTAGCTGAGCAAAACCTATTTTTATTGGTCAGTCTTCAGAAGCCTGAGTAGAAACACTCAATGGACCAGACCCATGCTGTGTGCCACCCCCCCCCCCCTCCCCCTCTCTCTCTCATATCTTCTGTTTTTCTTTCTCTCTTTCTAGTGTTGTGGATGTCTGGGAGAAGGACATTAGCGTGCACCCTCTGCCCCTCCCTCAGGGCTCATGTGAGGAGCTCCAGAAGCTTCTGATGTCCAGCACCTCCAGGCTGCCTGCATTCCTGCGCTGCATGAACTCATATCAGGTCACATACTTAGTCATACTAGACTGCTTACTCATTATAGTTCATCAAGCTATTCATCCTAGAGACATTGAGAAACGCAATACAAAGTCCAAAAATTGCCTAGAAAAGTTCAGACTAGCATAGCAATGTACTGTAGGTGTGACAGCAAATGAAATAGAGCTCTGCAGTGATGATGTATTTTTGTAGGCCAATCTGTAAGTTAGCATCACCCTCTGGACAAAAAAAAAACCCAATAGGATATTTCCACTGGCTTTTGGTTTATAGTAAAAATTAAGCTCTGTGACCATTAAGACTTTATTATTCTTACACGTTTTGTTTGTATTACTTAACTTTTATGAATTTTGAAGCCTAAATATATTTGGCAGAAGTAAAAAGCTAAATGTAAACTTTCAGTCTTTATTTAAAAAAAAGTTTGAGTTAGAATAGTTTGTAAACTATAAAAGTTACTAGTGTTTAGATGAGTTTATCTGTTCGACGTGATGACAAATACATCATCCCTGCAGCACTCTATAAAGAGAGTTCAGTGATGTTGTGTCCTTGTTAAATTATTTAGGTAAAGGAGGAATTCTGGTTAAATTGATAAATTGCTTGGCTGATGGGAAAACAAAAAGCTGTTCCTGGATGATAAGTCCTATCGATGTAATGCATATCGAGAAAAGGAAAGGACCAAACACCGAACCCTGAGGTACTCCAGTGGTTAATTGATGTGGCTTAGACACAGAGTGGGAGCAGTGTGGTAATATTTCATTCTGAGCGGAAAGCGCCCTTCTGAAGATTTCGTTCCGCTCGCTCAGTCCACCCAGGGCTGCTCGCTCAACTCAGAATGCCCTTTTTGATATGCTGCTTCTTAGAGTATATTTGAAATAAGCAATAGGTCTAAGGTTATGAAGTTCAGATATTGTTTTAATGAAGTTGTGAACCTTATACATAATGGTAAATGCACAGTAAACATTACAATTAAGAACGAAGATGAAGAAACTGAAAGAGAGTGTGGAGAAACTGAGTTAGCAAAGATTCATTTTGTGCTAAACTCACAGCAAAGTTTAAAGGTGACGTAGAACGTGTTTTCAAAAGATGTAATATAAGTCTAAGGTGTCCCCTGAATGTGTCTGTGAAGTTTCAGCTCAAAATACCCCATAGATTTTTTTTTATTCATTTTTTTTAACTGCCTATTTTGGGGCATCATTAAATATGCGCCGATTCAGGCTGTGGCCCCTTTAAATGCTCTCACTCCGCCCCCTGTTATGTAACAGTGGGTGTTATGTTGAGATTCGCCTGTTCTTCGGAGATCTTTTAAACAAATCAAATTTACATAAGAAGGAGGAAACAATATTGTTTGAGACTCACTGTATGTCTTTCCATGCACTGAACTCTTGTTATTCAACTATGCCAAGGTAAATTAAATTTTTAATTCTAGGGCACCTTTAAAATACCTTTGCAGTGGTACTGTTTATGCAGTTGTATACCTGGTTTATACTCTCCGTGTCCGCAAGAGAGAGAATGTGCATGCATCATCATGATGTGGGTGGTCGTGCACATTGAGTCTCGAGACCCCAGTTCACATTTTATACATATGTTCTCATATCCATATATTTTGCTTTAATGTCAATCATCTATTATTTATATTTTGTTCTAATGTAATAATCTCAAGGTTCACTGGGTTTTACACGATTCTTTGAATCTTTTGTCGTGTGGGTTTGGTGAAGTGTATTAAAAACAAACATATTCACGTGTGTCCTCCATATTGACCGACAACCTAATCAGTAAAGAAATGTTAGCATCCTGGACAGAGATTAACAGCTTAAATAGGAGTGAACATCGTTTTACCCTTTTTGAGCGGTACATAAGTGGAGCATTCGCTTGGGCCAAGCGCACCAGAATAGAGCAGAATATTGAGCAGAGCATCCCCAGGTGAAAAAAAAGTAAATTTCTATAATGTATTTAAAGTGTCAAGTCAAGTCACTTTTATTTATATAGCGCTTTTTACAATGCAGATTGTGTCAAAACACTATTTTCTTGCACTAATTTTGTACTTAATATACTAAAACTTCTTCTTTAGTACTTCTTAAGATCATCTTAAGAACATCTAAGTGTACTCAACTGTGCTATTTTGAGACAGCATGAAATATGAACTAAAATGTGCTTTTAATATACTATCTCTGTATTAAAAAAAATGTATTTATATACTACTTATAGTAAATTTGAGAGTATATTAAAAGCACATTTTAGTTCATATTTCATTTCTTTACAGTGTTAAACTGTACAGACGGATCCAGCAGCATAATGATGAGTTTCAGTGACAATAGTAAGGGTCTTCTTACTACCTTCTATATGTGACTGTTAATATAATATATATATATATATTATATATATATATATATATATATATATATATTTTTTTATCTTTGCAGCTAATAAGTGAAAGTTTTTTTTTTTTTTACCCATCACCTCATTTGATGGAATTTTTAATTGCCCACCTTCAGCTAAGCTGACATAAGTACCTCTCGTCTGCATTGCTTAAGCTGAAATGCCTTTCAGTGGAAAAGAAGAATGCTAATGAATAAAAAAAAAAAAAACCTTCTCTTTGAAGCACATGTGCATTGATATCAGGCAGATAGCTTGGTTGAAATGCTTGCCTCAGTTTCTGTTGTTTCCCCAGCATATTTGCCCCCAATTAAGGAGACAAAACATCTGTCTTCTGGCAGTTCAACCCCCCCCCCCCACCCCAAACTCTCTGTGAAGTGTTTCAGGGCTTGACCCATGATGGAAAATAATGCTGATGCTGAGGTACAGCTTTATCCTCTGCAAAAGAGTCTATATTTCTATTTACATTGTTATAGATCGAAAAAAAATGTCAATAAGCAGATAAAGAGGAAAATTTTACAATAAATTCCTGGGAAATTGGATATCTGTGAAGGATCTATAACACTTCTGCTACCAATTTTTAATGATTAATAATTGTGTCGGGCATGTGGAGTTTTGGATTTTTATTTATCTATTGGCTCGGTTTCAAATCTTTGTATCTATATCAACATTCTCACTCACAAGGTGTCAAACTGAAGCATGGTCAAGCACCTTTAGCGTCACGCTTAGGTGTCACTATATTGACAAACTAGGAACATCATTGCTTTCAATTGCTTGCCTCATGTGTTAGTTTAAGACACATTTAATTCTTTGCTTGCATTTGTGAATGTAGAAATGATTTTTTTATATATATTTAGATTTTCATACACTATATTGCCAAAAGTATGGAGACACCCCTCCAAATCACCACCGAATTTAGGTGCTCCAGTCACTTCCATGGCCACAGGTGTATGAAATCAAGCACTAGGCATGCAGACTGCTTCTAAAAACATTTGTGAAATAACGGGTTGCTCTCAGGAGCAACCTCTGCCTGTGCAATAAGTCCATTTGTGAAATTTCCTCACTACTAAATATTCCATGGTCAACTGTTAGTGGTATCATAACAAAGTGGAAGCATTTGGGAACAACAGCAACGCAGTCATGAAGTGGTAGGCCACGTAAAATCACAGAGCGGGGTCAGTGCATGCTGAGGCACACAGTGTGAAGAAGTCACCAACTTTCTGCAGAGTCAGTAGCTAAAGACCTCTAAACTTCCTGTGGTCTTCAGATTAGCTCAAGAACAGTGTGTAGAGAGCTTCATGGAATGGGTTTCCATGGCTGAGCAGCAGCATCCAAGCCTTACATCACCAAGTGCAATGCAAAGTGTCGGATGCAGTGGTGTAAAGCACACAGCCACTGGACTCTAGAGCAGTGGAGACGTGTTCTCTGGAGTGACTTCTCTGTCTGTCAATCCGATGGACGATTCTGGGTTTGGCGGGAGAACGGTTCTTGCCTGACTGCATTGTGCCAAATGTAAAATTTGGTGGAGGGGGATTATGGGATTATGGTGTGGGGTTGTTTTTCAGGGGTTGGGCTTGAACCCTTTAGTTCCAGTGAAAGGAACTCTTAATGCTTCAGCATACCAAGACATTTAGGACAATTTCATGCTCCCAACTTTGTGGGAACAGTTTGGGGATCGCCCCTTCCTGTTTCAACATGACTGCTCACCAGTGCACAAAGCAAGGTCCTTAAAGACATGGATGTGCGAGTTTGGTGTGGAGGAACTTGACTGGCCTGCACAGAGTCCTGACCTCAACCCCATAGAACACCTTTGGGATGAATTAGAGCGGAGACTGCGAGCCAGACCTTCTCACCAACATCACTGCCTGACCTCACAAATGCGCTTCAAGAAGAATAGTCAAAAATTCCCATAAACCTTGTGGAAAGCCTTCCCAGAAGAGTTGAAGCTGCAAAGGGTGGGCCAACTCCATATTAAACCCTACGAATTGGGATGTCATTAAAGTTCATGTGCACGTAAAGGCAGGCGTCCCAAAACTTCTGGCAATATAGTGTAGATGTCTTTGAGCACCTAACTCCACCCCTGCCCTAAACTTAACCACTTCTCAACAATATAAAATATGTAACAGGCAGATAAAAGTATATAGTCACATGTATTTATTGCAAAATCGGACCAAAGGGCAGAATAAAAGTATTACAAAAGACACGTGTTGCATTCTAAGTCTTCTGAAGACATACAGTATCTTTGTTTTACCCACTGAAAATGATCACAGCATAACTCATTCAGAAGATAAATCCAAACTTTAGCACAATCGTTCATGAGACGCACCAAAGCCAATGCCATTTCACAATCAAAGCTGAGGTAACACTTCTTCAGACAGCAGTATTTGAGTGTTTTTGCGATTCGAGTGTTACGAGACAGTGGGGATTGGAGACGATTATCACTTTTGGGTTTGTTCCTCACACAAATCAATCATTTGGTCTCAAAAGTAATTTTAAAATAAATTTAAATCTTCTTGTTATATCCTGTTTTATATTGTTTTATATTGACAAATGATTAGGTTTAGGGGACATGTTAGCTGCCCAAAGATGTCTAAGTAGTGTAATGTAAATAAAGTTTAATTATTATATTATATCATGACGTTAACATTCCCATGCCCTTTTCGTCTGTGTATTGACACCAAAGGTTTCTCATTTAAATCAATTGAGTTCCTAGTTCATCGATTATAGTGCTATCTTTAGCGTCTTAGTGATGCTAAACATGCTTGAACATGCTTCAGCTTTTGACACATTGGGAGTGAGAATGTGTCTATATAGGCAGCAAACTTCTAAGGGAACATTCTAACTGAAATAGAACCTAATAAGTGGACAATTTGGAACACTCTACATAGGCAGAATCTCGATCAACAATGTCAGCCTGTTGAGCTCAGATCATTTGCAGAGTGATTTAAATGCCAGAAGCTTAGCGCTACATTAAACAAGCTTCTTTTTGGGATTTCATTTGTAGCCATGGTTTTATCTGAAGTCAGATAATGGACTAGCAATGTGTTTTCTTTGCTGTAGCTGTTGGAGACATTGAACTTTCTCCATCAAGTGGAAAATTATCACTCATCTTGCCAATTTTTGTAGTGCTCTGATGATAAAATGGCAGGCAGACATCGTCAAGTACATGTGCCTTTGGGAATGCTGTGTACAGTTCATTCAGCGCCTTTGTTGTGCTGAGAACAACCACTCACATGCAAACATCTGACCTATATAGATAAAAAAGCTCATTGAGTGGAACCAGTTTGCACGAATAGATGTTTTCCAGTGTTCAGAGGGAAGTTGATCCAGCTTATATCAGAAAGAATCACATGTTTTTGCCATTTGAGTTGTCATTCATACGTTATGATTTGCGTCCAATTTAAATTAATTTCTCATTTAAGTTCAAGCTAAACCAACTAAAATTTTGGGGTCGGTACAATTTTTTGTATGTTTTTGAAAGAAGTCTCTCATGCTCACAAAGAATGCATTTATTTGATCAAAAATACAGTGAAAACAGTCATAGTGTGAAATGTTACCATTTAAAAGAACTGTTTTCTGTTTGAATATACTGTAAAATGTAATTTATTCCTGTGATTCAAAGCTGAATTTTCAGCATCATTACTCCAGTAAATTATCCTTTAGAAATCATTCTAATATGCTGATTTGCTGCTTAAGAATTATTATTATCAACAGTTGTGCTGCTTCATATTTTTGTGAAAACTAAATGCATTTGTTCTGGATTATTTAATGAAAAGAGAGGTCAAAAAACAGCATTTATTAGAAATAGAAATGTTTTGTAACATTATGAATGTCTTTACTGTCACTTTTGATTAATAATAAAAAGGTTTCGCTGTTTTATCACATCAGTTTTTCTGATAAAAAATGTTGGTAATACCGCTCACCCCTATAGCTCTGATGTATCAAATTGAAATGCTGCTGGTTTGCCAGCCTAGTTTATGATGTGCATGAGTTACTGGCAGTGTAAAGCCAACTGAAGGCCGTGAGGGACCACAGCAGGGACGAATCCTTGAGCAAGAATTCAACATCGTCCATCACAGGACTCAAGGCTGGCATGAAGCATATTTGGTTAATGCTGCTCTTTTCTGTTTGGCACATGTTTTACATTATGCTATCGAAACAGCCATATTTGTCATCTATTTAGTTTTCATATTTTAATGTAAATGAAAGATCCCAGAATTTGTAATTTCTCAGCAGGTGGACTGTTTTTGAAGTATTTAAACTTGCAGCCTAATGCACACCTAACTGTGGATCACCGCTTATGAGTCATGGAGGACCTCACAAGAATTTTGTCTTATTTACTACTGTTCAAAAGTTTGAACTCAGTAAGATTTTTTTTTTTTTTTTTTATTCTGCAAGGACATTAAATTGATCAAAAGTGACAGTAAATGCCTTTTTAATTAGGGCTGCCCCCTAATAGTCAACTAGACGTTACTCAACGAGAAGAGGCTTAATCAACCAAAATTTTATTAGTCACTTAGTCGCAGGGGGAAAAATCCACAGGAAGCGGTGAAGTCACGCAGTCTGTGATGGACAGATCGTTAACAGCTGGTCTGTGTGGTAATTACAGTACATCGGGCAGGACATCCAAATGCTCGCCTATCATTCATCAACCTCAAATATGGCTTATCATCTGAAACATGTAAGTAGTAGCAACTTTACAAGCTGCTCTCTTTAACGTTAACCTAGATAAATGTGGACTATTCAAGTGTTTGTGCGAAGTGTGAAAGCCGAATAGTAGCGCACTTACTGCATGACAGCTAACATGGAGGCACCGGTGCGATCACTTGCACTTAAAATACTCCGTCATTTTTGGTCATACAGATAAGAGTAATACATCTTTTGAATCTGTAAAGGGTGTACTTTTATTTGTGTGCACTCACAATAATAACAAAACGTGTTTTTGTAAAGTGATGAAACCAAACAGGGTGCACTTTTTGTGAACCCCCAAAAAAGAAAGAACTTTGTAAACTTGCCTCACAGACATGAAAAACATATCTATAGAAAGTGAAATGTATACTTTTAAATAAACCAATTGAAATGGAAAACAAATATTCTCAGGTTATGTAATCCGTATGAAACAAATAGGCACGTCCACTACTGCGGAGATTACGAGTCCGCATCGTCGACTTCATCACTGCAGCCGAAAATACAGAAAACACTAGTTTATCAATTAATTATTGAAATGTTAAAGCAGTCTCTTTGCTGTTTTTCCCTGACACATTCATAATCATTACTTTTTGAAAGCTTTTTGTGTGCACTTGAATGCTGATTTGGCTATGTAGGCATTAAAGGCTCTTTAGTATGATGTATATGGTTTACTAATAGACGTCCAGTTAGTCAACTAATCGCTTAAAATGAACGACTACTAATCGACCAGAAAAATCTTTAGTCGAGAGCAGCCCTATTTGTAATGCTACGAAAGATTCCTATTTCTAATAAATGCTGTTCTTTTGAACTTTCCATTCATCAAAGTATCCTGAAAAATAAAATATATCACAGTTTCCACAAAAATATTGTGCTGCACAACTGTTTTCAACAGACAATAATCATAAATGTTTCTTGAGCAGCAAATCATCATATTAGAATGATTTCTGAAGGATCATGTGACACTGAAGACTGGGGTGAAAATTCAGCTTTGATCACAGGAATAAATTACATCTTTAAGTATATTACAATAGAAAACAGTTATTTTGTTAGCCTCATAGCATAATTGCCTAAGTCATGGCCAAATTGTGATATCTGCCTTTGAAATATGATCTGGGCAATTATGCTATGAGGCTAACGATTTTAAATTGTAATATTTCACTATATCACAGTTTTTCTGTATTTAGTAGCCTTATTTCAAAAACAATAATAAAAAAACACATCAGACTTTTGTATTGCTGTGAATGTGAACCAATTTTTTTGTGTATGAAACAATGCAAAGCATTGCAACCTTATACAGTAAAACACTAATTGTTGCAAGATGTTGTTTAATTCAGTGAGTGGCACCTATATTGGAACCCTATATTGTTATATTGGAAATGAACTATTTTGCATATTTAATTCAGTTTAAAAAAAAAAAAAAAAAAAGTACATTTGGTAGTCAATAAAGATAATGAATGATAATGAAAAAAAAAAAACATGGTTAATATTAACTCCAGTTCAAATGTAACGTCTAGTTGAGTGCATTGCATTGTGGGATACCGTATGCAGTAAGATGTTTTATACTGCATATTTTAGGATGTAGGTCATTCAGATACTTTATGCATTTTTGCACCATGTGGATACTGTACTGTATTCTGCAGATATTGTGAGAGCAGTATGTAAGTATGGTATTCTAAACATAGTCTGTTCATCCTCTCTCATCAGGTGGCCTACATGCGGATGTGATGTACTGAGCTCAGAACCCAGTGGACCAGTTTATCATCGCAATGTCATGCTCTTCAAGGCTGTAAAAACCTATTAAATGCAAAATATTAACTTTTTTTTTTGTATAAAAACCTTTGAAACTTTTTGTTCTTCAGTTTAAAAAGCTCTGTACTAAGGTCTGCATGATATGAGAAGGAAGTGGTCTGTATACCTTTTGAATTTGGATTTTGTTGCAATCTGTACCAGTGTAAATACCCATCATACCCAAGTACATTGAATATCATTTCATGCACTCTTAAAACATGTTACTGGTACTTTGGTTCACTATCTTAGTGCACTTTGTCAGAGTTCATGAGTTAGCAGCAGTCCAGGCAGTGCCTGGAAACACTGTGTTCCCAGATGTGACTAAGTAAATGTATTCAAAGAGCTTTCTGCATATGTTTAGAGCTCACTGTGCTTAATAACACATCATGATGTCAATGTCTAATGACAGGTGGGAACACACTTTTCCTTTAAAAATGCCTGGCAAACATCACTGACATTTTTCTGCAGAAAACTTTTCTGCAGAAAGTGACCCATACTTGGAATATTTCCTCTGCATTTAACCCATCCAAGTTAGTGCACACACATTAGAAGGAGTGAGTGGTGAACGCACAGACACCCGGAGCAGTGGGCATTGTTGTGGCACCTGGGGAGTGATTGGGGGGTAGGTGTATTGCTCAAGGAAACCTCAGCCATTTCCTATTAAGAATCGAACCTGCAACCGTCAGGTTACCAGTCTGACTCTAAGCATTAGACCACGACTGCCCCTTTACAAGAGAGTTACTGTACAAAACTACAGGCTTGAGTTAATGATCAAAAAAGGTTTTGCAACAGGCCAAAAAACAATCATAAAATAGGCCTATGTGGTTTGTAGCGCAAATTATTTTACCATTTACAGCATTTTGTTACTCTTACCTTTAGCAGCTAATGAATCAGAAGTTGACACACATTCACAGAAAATATTGCAAAATGAGGTGGATAAAACAGCTATTTTTTTGCTGATCGGTTGGTTCAAGGTTTATAGACCATTGTTTCCGTCAGGTTGTTGTGTTTCATGGGAATGTCATTCCAGGACCAACAAAAGACATTGACGCACAAACTCGTCCTGCTCGGGGAAATCATGCTGTGTGAGGTGAGTGTGTGATTTATAAGTATAGTGGAGGTGATATTTTGCATAGAGCTGGTGTGGGCACTGAAGGGATGAGCTAATTAAGCACATGTGCTACTGAGCGTCACAGGGCTCTTCTCAAACCTATGAATAGCACTACTTCACTAATTGTAGGAGAAATGGCACAAACTGTTCTTTGACATTTTATTAGGACTGCTAGCAGACCATAAACAGTGGACAAAATAATGAAAACACCAGATAGATAGATAGATAGATAGATAGATAGATTGATGGAACAGTTTGGCTTTCAAATCAGCTACATCCTTATTGAATGCTTTCATACACTAAAAAACACTGGGTTAAAAACAAACCAATTTGTTTTCAACCCAAGGGTTAGGTAAATACAGGACATAACACATGTTGGGTTAATTTTACCCAGCAAATTGGGTTGTTTATTTAACCCTGCATAATGGGTTGATTCATTTTCATTATAATACTAACTTTTTTTCTTTTTCTTTTTTTTTTTACTTCATACATGAATTAATATTTACGGATTAACTTAAATCCTCTAATATTTTTTTGAATACTCCACTCAACCACTGGTTTGCATGATTATTCCTTTACTTTTGATCATATGTTATAGTATAGCATATTTTATATAATTTTTAATACATATTGCCTACATTTAAGCTCATTTAACAAATATTAGAAAGTAAAAATGAAACATTTAGTAGTAATTCAAGTGTAATGGACCAGTCTCTGTTGTCCTATTTCCCCCGTGATGACACTGGATCTCGTGCCAGAGATGACTCGTGTTCGGCGGGGGAACTGATAACTTCAGACCGCCGCCTGCTTTTCACTCGTAGCCAAAAATGCTGTGACTGACTCCATAACCTGTCCATAAATAATCAGTGTACAATTCCGAGAACATACGTTAACATCCTAAGTATTTATATTCTGTATCTTTTTTTAATAAAATCATAACATTTTATGCAAGGCGTCAGGCGTCTCCTTCACATGAAAAGACCGTTTAGGTGACTCACATCGCGCCCCTGATTGTGGCTTTGCAAAAAAAAAAACAATAATGGATTTTTAGATCAAATAAAATGTACACAAACCTTTATTTTACCGAAGACATGCACCAATTTGACAGAGCTGCACTGTTCTCTCCTTGAAGAGGTCACAAAAAGCCTGCAATAAATAACTCAACCCCTGGGTTGTTACATTTGACCCAGGATCTGGGTAACACAAAAAGTACCCAAACACTGGGTTGTTACGTCTGACCCAGGATCTGGGTAACACAAAAACTACACAAACATTGGGTTGTTACGTCTGACCCAGGATCTGGGAAACACAAAAACTACCCAAACATTGGGTTGTTACGTTTGACCCAGGATCTGGGTAACGCAAAATCTACCCAGGCACTGGGTTGTTACGTCCACCCCAGGATCTGGGAAACACAAAAACTACACAAACATTGGGTTGTTACGTCCGACCCAGGATCTGGATAACACAAAAACTACCCAAACACTGGGTTGTTACGTCTGACCCAGGATATGGGAAACACAAAAACTACACAAACATTGGGTTGTTACGTCCGACGCAGGATCTGGGAAACACAAAAACTACACAAACACTGGGTTGTTACGTCTGACCCAGGATATGGGAAACACAAAAACTACACAAACATTGGGTTGTTACGTCCGACCCAGGATCTGGGAAACACAAAAACTACACAAACATTGGGTTGTTACGTCCGACCCAGGATCTGGGAAACACAAAAACTACACAAACATTGGGTTGTTACGTCTGACCCAGGATCTGTGTAACGCAAAAACTACCCAAACATTGGGTTGTTGCGTCTGACCCAGGATCTGTGTAACGCAAAAACTACCCAAACATTGGGTTGTTGCGTCTGACCCAGGATCTGTGTAACGCAAAAACTACCCAAACACTGGGTTGTTACGTCTGACCCAGGATCTGGGTAACGCAAAATCTACCCAGACACTGGGTTGTTACGTCCGCCCCAGGATCTGGGAAACACAAAAACTACACAAACATTGGGTTGTTACGTCCGACCCAGGATCTGGGAAACACAAAAACTACACAAACATTGGGTTGTTACGTCCGACCCAGGATCTGGGAAACACAAAAACTACACAAACATTGGGTTGTTACGTCCAACCCAGGATCTGGGAAACACAAAAACTACACAAACACTGGGTTGTTACGTCTGACCCAGGATCTGGGAAACACAAAAACTACCCAAGCATTGGGTTGTTACTTCTGACCCAGGATCTGTGTAATGCAAAAACTACCCAAACACTGGGTTGTTACGTCTGACCCAGGATCTGGGAAACACAAAAAATACACAAACACTGGATTGTTACGTCCAACCCAGGATCTGGGTAACGCAAAATCTACCCAGACACTGGGTTGTTACGTCTGACCCAGGATCTGGGTAACGCAAAATCTACCCAGACACTGGGTTGTTACATCCGACCCAGGATCTGGGTAACGCAAAATCTACCCAGACACTGGGTTGTTACGTCCGCCCCAGGATCTGGGAAACACAAAAACTACACAAACATTGGGTTGTTACGTCCGACCCAGGATCTGGGAAACACAAAAACTACACAAACACTGGGTTGTTACGTCTGACCCAGGATCTGGGAAACACAAAAACTACCCAAGCATTGGGTTGTTACTTCTGACCCAGGATCTGTGTAATGCAAAAACTACCCAAACACTGGGTTGTTACGTCTGACCCAGGATCTGGGAAACACAAAAAATACACAAACACTGGATTGTTACGTCCAACCCAGGATCTGGGTAACGCAAAATCTACCCAGACACTGGGTTGTTACGTCTGACCCAGGATCTGGGTAACGCAAAATCTACCCAGACACTGGGTTGTTACATTTGACCCAGGATCTGGGTAACACAAAAACTACACAAACATTGGGTTGTTACGTCTGACCCAGGATCTGGGAAACACAAAAACTACCCAAACATTGGGTTGTTACGTCTGACCCAGGATCTGTGTAACACAAAAACTACCCAAACACTGGATTGTTACGTCCACCCCAGGATCTGGGAAACACAAAAACTACACAAACATTGGGTTGTTACGTCTGACCCAGGATCTGTGTAACGCAAAAACTACCCAAACATTGGGTTGTTGCGTCTGACCCAGGATCTGTGTAACGCAAAAACTACCCAAACACTGGGTTGTTACGTCTGACCCAGGATCTGGGTAACGCAAAATCTACCCAGACACTGGGTTGTTACGTCCGACCCAGGATCTGGGTAACGCAAAATCTACCCAGACACTGGGTTGTTACGTCCGACCCAGGATCTGGGTAACGCAAAATCTACCCAGACACTGGGTTGTTACGTCCGACCCAGGATCTGGGTAACGCAAAATCTACCCAGACACTGGGTTGTTACGTCCGCCCCAGGATCTGGGAAACACAAAAACTACCCAAACATTGGGTTGTTAAGTCCGACCCAGGATCTGGGAAACACAAAAACTACACAAACACTGGGTTGTTACGTCTGACCCAGGATCTGGGAAACACAAAAACTACCCAAGCATTGGGTTGTTACTTCTGACCCAGGATCTGTGTAATGCAAAAACTACCCAAACACTGGGTTGTTACGTCTGACCCAGGATCTGGGAAACACAAAAAATACACAAACACTGGATTGTTACGTCCAACCCAGGATCTGGGAAACACAAAAACTACACAAACATTGGGTTGTTACGTCCGACCCAGGATCTGGGAAACACAAAAACTACACAAACATTGGGTTGTTACGTCCGCCCCAGGAAAAATAACCTTAAAATTTGACCCAAAAGGCTCAACCCTGGACTTGGGTAGAAAAAATAACCCTAGATTTTTTAGAGAGTAGTTCTGAATTTTGTGTAGATGGATTTTGCATCATTATTCAAGTAGATCCTCCAGTTTTAGACAAGAGAGATGAAATCCGCTTTGCACTACTGAACTTGAACAAACAAAACACTCCCATAAGGAAACTCTAACTCTAGTGCCGCGTTTCAAACATCACTCTGGTGTTTCAAATGATTCCATTACTTTACTCTAGGCTGAACTTTCTACTATAATACTTTATACTATAATAACTATTTCTTCTATTGAAGACGATGGTGTAATTTTTCCAGAATGTCTGAACTGCTTTTTTCCATATAATGACTACAGATACTGATTTTTTCATCAGGCTCCAAAAATGACAAAAAACGTGCATGAAACTCTTACAAAAATAGGTCTTTCTACAAGTGCCCTTTATTCCAGGTGTTGTACAACATTCAAACATGTCCAAGATCAAGCACTGCCACTGGTATTTGCAATCTTATGTATGAACTGAAGGTCTATTTTAATTGTGCAAAACATTGAAGAATGGCAAATAGAAGCTCAAACTTATTTATAGTCCTGTTTATTTTATTTTTGGTTGACCACTGCCACCTTGGCCTTTTTCCTGCGCTGTTGTACAAATGCGCTGCTCCCGCATCACTCAGTGCCTAATTTAGGGGAAACAGAATTTGCCAGCAGGCTGCACTCCATCAAAGCCGTGCTGCCTGTCTGTGGAGACGCTGCCAGCGCCAGCCGTGGGGAGTCGGACGGGTGTTCAGTTCTACTGAGTAACATAGTTAGTCCAGCTTCCTCGTTGCACTGTTTCTCTGACAGCACTTGTGTTTTTGACAAATAACAGCCCAGAGCCAAAGTTACCGCTTCCAACACACGCCTGCAAAATGCTTTGGGAACTAGTTTGCAGTATTTTTTTATTTTTATTATTTTTTTAGGCTCTTTTTTTACACTACCAAAAAACTTTGGGCACACCTACGGGTTATTTAGTACGAATAGTTTCTGCATGTCTAAACAATAGCCATAATTTGGTATGAATACCTTCTACATGTCATTTTTGTACCTTCTACAAAAATATTAAATATTTCTTGGTCTAGATTGCATCGTCACTCATCAACCAGCTTCATAAGATTTTTTTAAATACTTTTGTAAATGTATATGTTGCTACAATCTTCACAAATTCCTGAATATAAATATAGAAATACTGCATCCACAGCAGTTTTTTTTAGCTTCTGAAACATCTGTTTCTAGCAGTTTTCACATGCATCCACCACACGTTACACTTCTGACAGTGTTTTTTCAGAGAAAAACCTGACAGCCAGTGTGAACAGCACTAATTATTTCAGAAGTTACAATTCATCTGTTGTATAGAGGCTGGATGTAGAAATGTAAAACATATATCTCCTGTTTTAACCCTGTAAAGCCTGATATATGGAATAATAGTCATGAAAAAAAAAAAAAAAACTTATTTTTGTAAAAGGAAGAGTTTATTGAACTGGTCAGTTACACTTTTTCCGTAAGTCGAATAGGGAAGGTGTAGGATGTAGCGTAAGCTTTGTGAACTGCAAAAGTTTAATACTTTCTTCGTACACGGAAGGCGGTCTGGCAGAAGCTAGATATTTTACTTCATAACTTGTTAAATATGGATATTTTCTTTACACAAAAGCATTGATTCACTTCAGAAGGCCTTTATTAACCCTCCGGAGCCATGTGGAGTATGTTTATGATGGATGGATGTGGATGGAGACACTTTCTTCAGCTCATACTCGTTTGGTAAAGCTTACTGCCATTATAAAGCTCGGATGCGTCAGGATATTTATTAATATAATATTGCAGTTTATGGACAATTCATATACTGTACCTCTTGGATTTCATCAAAAATATCTTAATTTGTGTAATGAACATGAATGAAGGTCTTACAGGTGTGAAACGACATGAGGGTGAGTAATAAATGACAGAAATTTATTTTTTGGGTGAACTAACCCTTTAAAGGGATAGTTCACCCAAAAATGAAAAATTTATGTTTATCTGCTTACCCCCAGGGCATCCAAAATGTAGGTGACTTTGTTTCTTCAGTAGAACACAAATGATGATTTTTCTGTCAGTCTTAAAATGCATGGCAATGGGAACTTCGTCTATAAGAGTAAAAAAAAACATGCATAGACAAATCTAAATTAAACCCTGCGGCTCGTGACGACACACTGATGTCCTAAGACACACAAAACGATCGGTTTGTGCGGAAGTGATGTCTTGCATTCATTGAAGCAAAGCGCAAGACATCACTTCCATCATCAGAATGTGTATTCTGACCTCACCAACCGATGTGGAGGGCAGTTGGACATAGTGGTGTTTTAGAGGTAAAAAATGATATAAATACTGTTCGGTTTCTCTCACAAACCGATCGTTTCGTGTCTTAGGACATCAATGTGTCGTCACGAGCCGCAGGGTTTAATTTGAATTTGTCTGTGCATGTTTTTTTGACTCTTATAGACAAAGTTCCCATTGACATGCATTATATGGCTGACAGACGGCAACGGTTTGAGTTAAAAATCATAATTTGTGTTCTACTGAAGAAACAAAGTCACCTACATCTTGGATGCCCTGGGGGTAAGCAGATAAACATCACATTTTCATTTTCGGGTGAACTATCCCTGCTAACACTTTATTTTGATGCTCCTCAACAGACATTCTACTGACTAAAAGTAACTTTGCAACTACATGTCAACTTATACTACTAAACTGAATCCTAATCAAACAGTCTACTAATACTCTAATGAGAGTTAGTTGACATGTATACTTTATCTAAAGTGGACTATCAAAATAAAGTGCAACCTGAATGTCCCTGTGTTTCTGTCTACCTTTTAAAACAAGCTTTGTTTTTGGTCTGTCTGTGATGCTTTAACATGCTGTCTAGGAAGGAGGCTCACTAGAATTTGGAACAGGGCTTATGTGTTCCTGTTTGTGCTTCTGGAGTTGAGAATGTTCCCCAGTGCAGACAGCTCACATTCAGACTTCTTACATTGCACTTTCTAGCTGCGTTGTCATCTTGTCCTGTTCATCGAACAGATCCTGGACGAAAGTCTCCAGCCGTTCTCTCTCATGATGGAGAAGGTCCTGGTTCTAAGCTTCGAGTCCCTCGTGTCTCATTAGGACTGCCAGCGCTGAACCTGCAAAAAGGCCAAGCCTGCGGGCAAAGTCTGCCGGTGAATCCAGCTTTGTTATGCAGAGGTTTTTTCTTTAACAGATGTCATAATGAAACAAACCTGCAGTGCAAGCAGCGTGAAGTTAAACCCATGCCGGTCGAGTCGCCATCGGGGGGTTACAGAAGCACCATAGTGAGAACTTTCCAATTTCTTACTTCAGCAAATAAATACAAATCAGCTTTGCAGAACTTTTTGGCTCGGGTGCTTCATCTTTTCCACAATCTGCCTCTAAAAGGCCTTTTGGGTGTCTGCGATGCATCCAGAGAAAACAGCGAACAAAGAAAATGAAAGGGCTGTCAAGGAAGAAAGATCAAATGATGATTTACAAAGTTTCGCCCTGAAGTATAAAGAGAGTCCTGCAGAAAGAGTGATTATTACATTAAGGGTTATATTATAAGAGTCCTTCAAACTGAGCTCAGTTCAGCCCTGTTCTTACGAACGCTATCATTAAAATTAGCCCATAGGCAAATTCCATTTGAACGGGATCATTTCTACGCCCTACCTCTGAAGGACAGAGCAGCGAGCAGTGCATTACTGTCTCATATAAAGAGACTGAGTTTATTTCACATTGAAATGCAACCTTGATCATGTAGCAGTAAAATTCATGTTTATAGCTGTTAAGATTGTTGTAGAAAATAAAACATTCCTGTCCTATAGCCAATTTGTGTCTTTAATTTAAACATATTTCCACCTGCAGACTCGGTCTCTCTGCACTGTAAAAAATGACCGTGATTTTAACAGTAAAAGACTGTAAAAATGCTGCGGTGAAAAACTGTCAATTGGTTTACAGAAAGTTTCCGTACTATATACGGTGAATAACTGTAATAGATTTAACGGTACATTTAATGTAATTTTTCAGTAAAATACCATTAAATTCACAGTTTTTGGAAGTGAAAAATAACAATTCATTGTAAAATTTACAGTGAAAAAACGTAAATTGACATTCCCACAATTCCATGCGTGACACTTCACATTTGATATATTTTCGTTGAAATAACTGTTTCTTCTTAGTTTTTCTCATTTTTTTCTAATCAGTTATGTACATTAGGGTTTTATGTTACATCTAATGTTGTTAAATTAATGTTTGTTGCATTTTTAAAATGTCATGCATGTTACCTTGATGGTGTTTAGTGTGTGTGTGAATGACACTCTGTGCTCCTTCTAAATGTTAGTATTGTCCTCCTCAGCTTGTGGAAAAGCTGCTTGTGATGAACTTTGATTCATCATGTGACTCTCATCACCACTGTGTTTGGTGACTGTCAGTGTATTATAAAGATACAAAACAGATATTAGTGCTTCATTAGGTTGGTAAATTAACATTATATCAGTTAATGAAATATGTTATTTTACCGTAAATTTAACAGATTTTTTTTACATTGCTACTGTATTTTTTACGGTAAAGTTCTGGCAACCACAGCTGCCGGTTTTTTTTACCATAAATTTTACTGGGATTTTTTTTTTACAGTGTGTGTGAAGTTTATTAAAAAAAGAAAACATAATAAACTTTAAAATATGTAAATACTAATTTCTGCTGATATGCCTTGAGCACATGAGAGGAAGAGAGGGCTTTACAATCCTAGTTTAAAGAGTTATAGCTAAGCTTTAAAAATGATTCCTGGGGACGTAACTCAAGATCACATGATAACAGTACAATTTAAGACTGTCAACTGACTAAAAATGTATTTGAAAATTAATTAAAATTATTATATCAAATGAATAACATATAGGCTAAAAAAGCATATAGCTTTAGATAGAGGAAAAGCACAAATGAAGATAATTAATTTCATGCATTGAATATATTTTGCATTCAAAAATCTATAAATCTTAATGTTCTGAAAATGTTCATTGTTTGAGTTGATTTCCTGTTAGTTTTGTACTGTTCTCAGTTCAGTTCTCTTCTGTTCTTCTGTTGCCATAGCATTTGATTTACCCTAATTTGTCACACCTGTGTTACTCAATTACCTCGTTTCATCCCTAGTGTTTTGTCAGGTGTGTATATAGCCCTCAGTTTTAATTAGGTTTTTTTTTTTTGTCCAATTTCATCTTATGAACTTTGGGTGTTCTGTTCCTGTGTTTCAAGGCAAGAGTTTTTTTTTTTGTTTTTTGTTTTTTTTTAAGTATTTTGTTTTGTTTAATAAAGAAAGGACTGCTGCACTTAAATCCAGCACTTTATTTTTGTGTGTTTCAGTGTTTGTTTGTTTTTTTTTTTTTAAAGGCGTCATGACATGAGAAATCAAATTTGCCTTGATCTTTGGACATATAAGAGGTCTTTGTACACTAAAAAATGCTGGGTTAAAAACAACCCAAGTTGGGTTGAAAGTGGACAAACCCAGTGGTTGGGTTAAATGTTTGCCCAAATAAATTTTGTTTAATAATAATTTTTGACTATTATATTAAATGTTGAGGGTATTTTATGATACTATGCAATATTTGTAATTTTTTTTTGTTAGCTATTTTTCCCCATTGAAAGTAATACACATTTCTTTTCTCTAATATTTCAATTATTTTTCAATTAAAGCAGTATTCCATGTTAAAATAGAGACAAGGCATTTAAAATCCAATTTTTTTGAAGGTAGATTAGTGCCATCAGGTGTAAAAAAAAAAAAAAAAAGTAAAAAGAAAAACGTATGTAATGCCATGGTGTAACCTCTAGATTCCTTTGTAGTTCTATATAAAGTAGTGGCTTATACATTTTTAGACACAGATACTTATTTTTATTAAATTTTGGATTTGGATTTATACTTGGACATTCTCAAAGACTACTTTTTGTCAAGGTTTAGATTTTTTTTTTGGTTGAAATGTTGATTTGAAGTGTCAGTTTTTGCATTAATTTTACTACAGTCAAACCTGAACACAGAGGAGGGCATTTTGTTACACATGACATCAAAATTCAATAAAAAAAAATAACAAAAATGAACAGGTATGTTTTATTACAGCTTATAAAACAGTTAGTTCCTGTCCTTGATTCTGATGGCTATGACTGCTTCACCCAATGGTTCTGTGTATCACTATACAACACCCTTAGCAACCATTCTTAGCAACGTAAAATGTATGTTCTCAATTGATATTGTTCATTGAAACATACTGTATTATGTAGAAGAGTATTGTGAGAAAGAGATCGAGTGAGCGAGTTTATTACCTGCATTCGGATTTAGCATTTTCCTTCAGGTCAGTCCTATGTTCATAATAAAAAATCTGTTTAAATGTCCGCTGCAATATCTTGTCCTTTTAACAGTGTTTTGAATTTGGCCATCACTAAATAAGTCGTTTTTTTTTTTTTTTTTTTTTTGGCACACAAAAAATATTCTCGTCACTTTATAATATTAATATTGAACCGCAGTACTCACATGAACTGATTTAAATATGTTTTTAGTACATTAATGGATCTTGAGAGAGGAAATGTCATTTCTGGCTATGCAGGCCTCACTGAGCCATTGGATTTCATCAAAAAATATCTTAATTTGTGTTCTGAAGATGAACGAGGTCTTACGGTTGTACAACAGCATGAGGGTGAGTAATAAATGACATTATTTTTGGGTGAACTAACCCTTTAAAAACAGATTCCATGCCACGACCCATTTAAAGTGTTAAAGGGGCTCTATGTAAGATTTTTACTTTAATAAAGCATGAAATATGTTTGCAGATATTTAGGAAACATAAGTTCACCTACTTGTTTCTCAGTAAAACAATGCTGCAGCCAAATATTCTACTTTGAAAATGTGCGTTCCGTGTCGGAAGGTCTGTTTTTGTTTTGGTCTGTGCAAAACCTCATGCTGCAGTTTATCCAATAGTATTTCGACATCACAGGTTGCCAGTTGGCGGAAAACACCGCGTATTACAACCATGAAAACCAGCAAACGAACTGGGTCAGAGAATCAGGCAATGTCAGCTGCGCGTTCCCGCTCTCTTCTCTGTCACGGTGAAGTGACACACACCCGCGCGGGCGCCTCCTCTCTCTCTCGTCTCATTCACTCCGGTAAGTAGTGCTTGTATTGCGCATAATTTTAGTCATCCTCGTAGGTTTTGCAGTCACACCAAAAGCACACGCACCACTGAGCGGTGGAGACAGAAGTCAAAACAGGGTCACAAGTACCAAAATGAGTGGCTTACTGAGCTTAAACTGTCAAATACACACAAAATATGTCAAAAACAGCGGCACAGGCAATCTTGGCGAGTACACAGATAAACACAGTCAGTTTTGAATCGTTAAATAGTTAAGAAAGTGAACCCATGTGACATGTCGTGTGTGGTCCATTGAACACCGTTCATAAACTCTTAAAGGGACAGCAGTCCAATATTCCTGCTGCTGTCTGTCATGTTAAAGGTACAATTTGTGATATTTTTTTCCGCTAGAGGTTGCTAGAAGTCTATTCAAAACAAAGGCGTAGTTTGATGACGTAAAGTTTTAGAGTGGAAACTTGGGACACGTGGTCTCCATCTCAACGGACGGTGCAAAAGAATAGGGATTGGAGTCTGGAAGAACTCATGTTCGTGGATGCGATTATTAACGTTACTGTAGTATGAAGCAGAGCAGGACTGAGTGTTGCGGGAGCTGAACGAGGAGCTGGAGCGATTGATCAACTCACGCCTCACGAGCAGCGGGACTTTTATTATGACACAGTCGCCGGCGCCACTTCCGCTTTTCCAGTCATGAGTTTACGGGAGCTGTCCTTGTCGGCAGAACCAGCGGCAGATGGTAAACAGTAATTATGTTCCATAAATAAGTAACACAATCCACCATAAAACGTGCAAGAAGTAAATAAGGAACTGCTTGAAGCAAGCTAGTGGTTTACTGGACGCTAGACTCTACTTCTGCATTTGTCCACGGCACTGTTGTCATGTGGTTTCTACGTCAGTAAAGGCGGTAACAAAGGGTAACTGACGTCACTGACAGGCGACTGCACTGCCCCGTGTCACGGTTTAGAATGGGAATTTTCACATGATTTACAAGTAGTTGAAAACATAAAATAGGGATCGGCCGATCACACTAACAAAAAATTGGAATCGGCCAAGAAAATTGCAATCTGTGCATCTCTACTAAATAGCCTCTGAATCCATCTAAATAGCTCTATGAACAACAGCATCAAAACGGATAAATTACAGTGTTTGGGTCTTACAGTGTTTAAGCCTCCTCAGCTTTCATTGTCAATTGCGCTCCCTATTGTTGCTGGCAACCATATGCTGTAAAAGCCGGCAACCTGCGTCTTTGAACGAGGGGGCGGGCCAAACAATATTTTGAATTTGGACTGCAGTACCTATTCTGAACACTGGGTGTCATTATTACATAGAGCACCTTTAAATTGACATCCCTATAAATAACTTTCTTGAAATGTAACCTTTGCTAGTGGGCATAATGTAATCTATGCTTTTCCATAAGACAGGAAGCCTGCAGTATACACTATAGTACATCTAAATTTCCAAAAAATATCTTGCTATCTTCCAAACTCAAGGGGTCAATAGAATTGCTATTTTGCCCTCCACAGAGGGAAATCGTAATGATAGATGGACAGTAAGGCAGGAGCCAATCCATTTGCCACCGCACAGCCAAGATAAATAGCCCAATTTAAACCAGTCAAGTGCTCCTTCCACCTGCCTCGTGGCTTTCGGCCCATTCCAAGACCTCCGCAGACAACACATGAGAGTAATAACACAATCATACACAATCTCTAAAGTCTCTCAAACACATTATATCTCAGTGGTCCATTCAAACAACCTTGAGCAAAATCACACTTGAACAGCTTGCGAATACAACAGACATTCATTTTAATTTATTCAATTTCTGATGCTACAAAACATTAAATGAATAGCACTTATGACAACACTGTCTTTCAGTTGTTTGAGGTTATTCAAACGAAAGATTAAAATTATTATTAGTGCCTTGAAACACAAACATCACAGAGAACATGGCGTTTCACTTGCAGATCTGTAATTCAGTAAATGAGAGAAATGGTTAAGGGCCTGAATAGTTTCTGCAAGCGGCTGTGTGTGATTTAATATCTTCAGAAAAATGAGATTCACCGCTGAATTATCCCTATTCTGCCTCCTCTTTCTCTTATAGAAATAAATGAGTGTTGTTTTGTGTATAGAACACAGAGCCTGAGGACACAGCAGCAATATCTCACTCATCTGATTATTTCATAAGAGCTCCACGTGAAATCAAATAAGATTGAGCGGATGTGGCCGCAGGGTTGTATTCTCCCACTTTTTATGCATTTGTGGATGTACATGGGTTTCGTGACCAACAAATTTAAAGACATGAACGAATCTCAAGACATACGCCACTGAAAATGTTTTCATCGCTTCTCTTGGGCTTCATTTCTGCCACAGTCCGAGCCTTTACTGAGAGATTCTGCTTTTCTCAGAAAGTGTATTTTCAAATGTTGAACTTTTTTCATGCCCTCATAATCTTTAATGACACACATTAACCTCCCCTCCCCTTCCAAACGTCGTCTGTTCTCTTCATCAAGTGTGTCTCGGCAGAGAAAGCTGGACTAAACATCCTCCACAACTGACTGCCATTCAGATCTGCTTCTATAGTTAGCAACACACAACTTCCTACGATCCAATCAATTTCTGAGGATGAAATCAGGTCCCACCCTACACTTTTTCTCATTCCAGAAGCCGTTTCACTCGGATATACGACACGATAGGGAAGGAAAGTCTATTGCAACTTAATAAATAAATAATAGTTGTTTATAATTATTACCACAACCAGTGTTATTTTAGAATTATTGAGATACCATTGCAGTATTTATTAATATATGTTTTTAAATTTTTGGTTTTAATTTGAATTTTTTTTTTTTTTTTTTTTTTTAAATATGTCTACATAGTTTTTGTAATTTTTTATTTCAGTTCTAGCTGGTTTAGCGCATAAAGTTAAACGGGGGAAAATTATATTTTAAATACTTTTTAATTTAATTTTACTTCAAGTAATGATTTTTTTTTCTTTACGGTTTATTTTTAGTTAACTATATTAACTATAACAGCCCTTGTCACAACCTGAAATTGTCAGGAGTGGATTCAGTTGTTCAATTAACATTTAATTTCATTTAACACACCAGATGTGACATTCTCCACTCTCCATTCTTCTGTAATTCATGGCTGCTTCCGTAACTCTCACTTTTCCCTCTCTACCTTTCTGCCGCATTCCCTAATTAGACCATTCACCTGCCACATTTGCCAATGGAAGGTTTTGTTTCTCTCCTCTTTGTATGTTAAATGGTCCGTATCCATTTAACACAGAGAACTGCTGAAGGTGGAGAGCAAAACAGCACAATGGAGAATAGTGGAGATAAATGAATATGGAAGACAGGCCCCATTAAAGATGATCTGGGCTGCTTTTCCCAAAAGCTTTGTGAGCCAACTTGATTGTAGAGAACATTGGTGGCAATGGTCTTCATGATCAACTGCTTTTGGGCTTTTGATTAACTGTTCCATGATTCACTTAGTGCTTTTAAGAAATCAATATTTGAAGGAAAATAAATAAATAAAAATAAATGTATTTTCATTGCTAAATGATGCATAATTCCAAAAATAATTTTATAAATTTTCTTGAAAAAGTTTAGTTTACACAAACTGACTTTTCAGTCTATTTAGAGGTCGCTTACAGTAGTGGCAAAAAAGGCCAGAGGGGATATTTGTTTTTTGACCATACAAGTTCATTAAACCATCAAAATATGAGAATATTTTAAGGTATTTATCTGCAAAAATACTGTCAATACAATCCAGCCTTGTCTATTAAACCCTAGCAAAGAACCAGCTAAAAAGAGTCATTTATTTGGGAATCAGACTATACTGATTGCACTGTATGTTTTGCAAATTTCATTCTCCATTCCACATATTCAAACTGCTTCATGTTCATTTGCAACACAACAGAGGTTTGATGTCACTGAAGTCAAACCTGATATCTATGCAACATAATTCCATTGAAAAAGATGTCTGAGACCTCTTTCAAAGATTTAAGTTGGGTCTGTTCTTCACTCAAAGCTATCACATGACTTCAGAAGATTCGAAATGCTGCAAAATTCATATGGACTACTTTTTTGGTGCTTTTATTGCACTGTAAAACTCAATAAGTCCAGAATACTCAAAACATTTAAGTTAACTAACTTATTTTTTTTAAGTTAGTAGAACTTTTTTTTTTGTGACAAGTGGGGCGGGGCCGAGAGCCATGGAAGTGGAGCAATGCTAGTGTGGTGCACAGGTGTCTCTCATTAACAATCACATCACTGGCATTCCTTCGCTCCCACAGTTCTCAGCCTCGCCCTACTCAAGTACATATAGTTAATTTACATAAACATCACATTCAAATCTTGGTTAAATGTTAGTTAGCAAAAAACACATGCTATTATAATTATCAAAGAGACTGTCAATATATACTTGCATGTATATAATCAAACAACATACAGTATATGTGGTCTTAAAAGTTTTGCAGCCCATCCTCAACCTAACCACATGGTCTACTCTTCACCAGAATGGTAGCCCTACAAAACTAACATAACAGAACCCCTGTCAATCCCAACATAACACAACATTAAACACTAACTTATGTCTCCAAATGTTAATCTTATGCAAAAACACACAAAATAACACTTTATTTCACCATTTAGACAGTCTGATGCAAAGCATGCTGGGAATTAGAAATCTGCTGCAACTAAAACAGTTTAGTTTACTTGAAATATGTCAGTGCTGTGAACTCAAAAGTAAAAGAAAGTTTTAAATACTCATAACTGTTAATTTAACTGAACTAATTTGTTTAATTTAAGTTTGTCCTACTCAAACGAATTAAGTATTTTGAGCATTAGGGTTTACAGTGTGGGTTTTCTCGTCCTTTTTGGACCAAAAAGAAAATAGAAAGAAAGAAAAGAAAAGAAAAAGAAATAGCCCATGACTTTGAGTCAGGTCACTCACTACATATATCAATAAGCTCTTATCAAAACTGCCCCCCACTCAGAAAGCCAGTGTAACCAGAGAAGAGTAATTGGCTCTATCAGCGGCATGATGAAGGTAAGTGTTACAGTTGAGCGCCACACATCTGCTATCTATACTGCCCACTCACGTTTCACGGCACTTTAGCAATATTACATTTCGTGTTACATGCCAGCATGTACTGATTAATTATGGTAAGCTTCAGACGGGCTTGTATCTGTTATCACAACAACTGGCTGTGTACAAACATTAATGGAGTCATATTAGTCTGTTTTTCTCATTTATTTTTTTCCCCCTAAAGTTTTTGTACCAGTCATAATTTAGACAACTATTCCACCCTCTCTCAAGAGTTGTTTCCCACTGAGTGGTTCTTTGCCTGCTCGTCATGCGTTAAAATTGTTTAATGTACAGTACAGTCCAAAAGTTTGGAACCACTAAGATTTTTAATGTTTTTAAAAGAAGTTTCATCTGCTCACCAAGGCTACATTTATTTAATTAAAAATACAGTAAAAAACAGTAATATTGTGAAATATTACAATTTAAAATAACTGTGTACTATTTAAATATATTTGAGAAAGTAATTTATTCCTGTGATGCAAAGCTGAATTTCCAGCATCATTACTCCAGTCTTCAGTGTCACATGATCCTTCAGAAATCATTTTAATATGCCGATCTGCTGCTCAAGAAACATTTATGATTATTTTCAAAGTTGAAAACAGTTGTGTACTTTTTTTTCAGGATTCCTTGATGAATAGAAAGTTCAAAAGAACAGCATTTATCTGAAATACAAAGCTTCTGTAGCATTATACACTACCGTTCAAAAGTTTGGAGTCAGTAAGAATTTTTATTTTTTAAAAGAAATTGAAGAAATTAATACTTTTATTCAGCAAGGATGCATTAAATCAATCAAAAGTGGCAGTAAAGACATTTATAATGTTACAAAAGATTAGATTTCAGATAAACACTGTTCTTTTGAACTTTCTATTCATCAAATAATCTTGAAAAAAAATATTGTACACAAATATTTTGTACAATTGTACACATTAAATGTTTCTTGAGCAGCAGATCAGCATATTAGAATGATTTCTGAAGGATCATGTGACACTGAAGACTGGAGTAATGATGCTGAAAATTCAGTTTTGATCACAGGAATAAAATTACTTTGTCAAATATATTCAAATAGAAAACATTTATTTTAAATTGTAATAATATTTCACAATATTACTGTTTTTACTGTATTTTTAATTAAATAAATGTAGCCTTGGTGAGCAGACGAAACTTCTTTTAAAAACATTAAAAATCTTAGTGGTTCCAAACTTTTGGACTGTACTGTACATGCATTCAAACCTGCACATGTCCCACCAGATCTTTCAGTCAAATAGATTTTGAATGCAACTTTCAAATAACAAAAAATAGTTGTTTCACCATCATTGTACATACAAAATTAATAGTGCCCTAAAGTTATCGATGCAGGCTGACACAGGAGGGGTGCTTTAAAGACTACAGAAAACAGCCTCTGATTCTCATAAAATACAAACAGTCTTATTAAAAAGTCAATCATGCTGCTTTCCTTATGTAGCCTAAAGGGAGCCGTATGTCATTTTCATTGGTTTCATTAGTTCTGTCTGTTCTTTGGTTGTTTTTGTAGTCTTAAGGCTTGTTCGACTTCAAGCAGCTCTGTGCTGACCGATCAGCGGCTGACTTGAAGCAGTGCATACCGGTTATAAATTTTGTCTGACTTGAGACAGCGCGATGCCATGTGACTGTGACGTAAGGCTTCTAGAGTCAGCCAGTGCAGTTTCTCAAGAGCAGCTGCACGAGCTCTGATGACGACACAGCTGGTTCACGATTGGCCAGACTCACCAAATGACAATGATCACATATGTTTTGTGTTATTCTGACACCTTCAGTTCCACTAATGCTCACAAATCTGTATTTTGAACAGTTAAAGCTCTTTTCACGTAGTCGCAATGTTATATTGTGACGTTTATCAAAATAACACTGATAAACATGTATACTTTATTGGTTTTAAATAGCATTGGCTAATGCTGAACTTTATTCTTGTAGAAACTAGGCAGTACATAAATTATTGAATGAAAATGTCTTTGAATTTTGATTCACAAGATAGACGAAGAAAACCTGCATAAACAGAACAGACCAGAATGCATGCAATCTACAGCGACAATGGAGGCCTAGACAAGCCTCATTTGTACAACTCTAGCATGAAAGAATAGATATTTACATGGGTTGATTGCTCAGAACTGTGCAAGTGTCCAATGCCTGTGTTCGTGTACGAGTCAAGTGATGTATACTTTGCAAGGCTGTGGGCGTATGCTAGTGTATGTGTAAGAAAAAACAATGAAGTATACCCAGGGCTTAATGGTTCCTTTGTTTCATTAGTTCTGTCTGTTCATTCAATCTAAAAAATGCTGGGTTAAAAACAACCCAGCAGGTTGGGTTAAAGGTCACCTATTATGCCCTCTTTCACAAGATGTAATATAAGTCTCTGGTCTGGTCAAGTTTCAGCTTAAAATACCCCACAAATTTTCCCCTATTTGGGGGTGAGTAAAAAAATGCCTTTTACTATATTACCATGTAACCCAGTAGAATAATATTCTACAGGTAATGAGTCCACTGCTTTATATATTGATATATTAAATAAGTGGATGTATGCTTTTAAGAACATATATCAAGTTAGAGTGTTATGCACATGTGAAAATTGTGGTTTTAACCTACAAGTTAGGTCTTTCATTACTTTATTGGTTCAAGAGAGTTAAGTCCCGCCCGCGCCTATGCGTTAGGTATTTTGAGTGGATGTTTTGGTGGGGGGAGGAGGAACAAGGGGGGAAGGCGAGATATGCAAGGGATGAGAGAGACGCGCGGTATGCGGTAATAGAGTGGTGAATAGTTTACAAGTTTAAAAAATCTGAAACTGTAATATTGATCGTGTGTGAAACCCGAGTCCTGTTTATTTGTGTTTATTGTGAGTTCGCTGTGAGTGTTTATACGACATTCCGGTGTCGTCAGCGTACGGACTGTTTCCTTAATATCCCGTACGGTTTATGTTATTCATCTGAACCGGACTATTAAATTAGCGGAACATTTAAACAAAACAGATTGGCGAAAGTAAGCATTGTTGTTTTCGGGACAACGAGGGAGACATTGAGGACCAGATAGCGCCCCAAATACCCGCGATATTTGGGGTTCCTCTGGCTGCGTGGGAGGAGCGTTTCATCGGCTGGCGAGGGAGAGCGAGATCGAGGAGCTGCGGGAGGCCTACTACAGGATTCCAAGATCGCTGTTTGATTCGCACCTGAAAATTGAGGTACCCTTGTTGATTTGTTTATGCTCAGGAGAGTGAAGCGGTCATTTTTCAGTTTGCCGGCCACCACGAACCCGAGCTACGATCCAGGCCTGCAACGGTGTGGGTGTGTGGGTGTGTGTGTGTGTGTGTGGGGGGGGGGGGCCACAGTGTTTAATCGTCCTATATGTTGTTATCCAGCGCGCTTATCAACTGTGAGTATTCAGAGTGATTACTGACATCCAGAGTGAATAATTTTGTACATTTCATTCCAAGTGAATTCACTTAGTTTTCTTTTTTATTCTGAGTGTTTTGTTACAGAGACCATTTCTGTACTCCTGTCACCTGCGATATAGCCTTTTTGGGGGGTTAATTTGGTCAGATTTAAAGTCTATGTGATTGTGTGAATGCATCACATCACTCAAATTCTATTTTTGACTTTCTATTTCTGTTCTAATTAAATCCTTTATCTTTTGTTATCCATCTAAGAGTTTGTGCTTGACTATTTATTATAGTATATGTATAATACATTAAATATATCACATTTAGAATAGTTCATAATTATAAATAGCTTTATAAAGAAGTAATTAATTTGTGACACCAGAGGGGCCTAACTTCAACATCTGTAGGCACATAGTTAATGAATCTGGTGCGCTGCTCTATTTAATTAACAGAAAGACAGGTAGGGGGCGCTACACAAAGTGGGGGCTCGTCCGGGATCTCCCTCTGGCAAGTCACAACTGAGTTCCTGAAAGAAGAAAAGAAGAAAGAGAAAAGTTAAGCTCAAGTAACCCTGTTGTTGCATTATAAGTGACTGAGAACTGTATACAGTGTTGTCATGGATCTAACAAAAGACCCATTCCTCCAAGTAGAGTTAGCCAACTGGTGTAAAGATGCTGGCATTGATGAGACTTATGCTTTAATGCTTTTAAATGTACCTGTTCACACAGAAGTGGCCGAAATTGAAGAGGCAATGGAAGCAGTAAAAGCACTAGGAAGAGTTCGTGTAAGAGACACGAAAGAAGGACCTACTTCACGTTCTCTGCTGGTGTTGTGTGAGTGCAAACAAGCCATTGACCCTAAGCGCATACCTGCTGAAGTGTCTTGGGGAGAAAAGAGCGAGCCATGGTCAGTCATAGTAATTCAGACACAGGAATCTGCATCTGACACTGCTGCTGGAGGATTTACTGAAAAGCTTGCAAAGTTCCTGATGGAAGAAGGAAAGTGTCTCAGTGATATACAAGCTTTGATTTCTCCTCCCAGTGCCCCGGACAGTTCACCTGAGTCAATTATACGAGCCATGGGTGAGGTCTTTGCAAAAACAGTAAAGCTCCCAAGTGACAGCAACGAATATCGTCGCCTGCGCACCTTTTCAGCAGTAACTCCAACCCCTGTGGGAGAGGAGAATATGGAAACTTGGATGGACCAAGCCAGGCTGATGATAACTGAGTGTGACTGCTCTGAAAAAGAAAAACGACGCAGAATTGTGGAAAGCCTCAAGGGACCTGCATCGGACATCATAAGAGCGGTTCGATATTCAGATCCTGAAGCGAGTGCTTTGCAGTACTTGGAAGCATTGGAGAGCACGTTTGGATCATCTGAGTCCGGTGAGGATTTATACTTCAAGTTTCGTCTTATGCGCCAGGGCACCGGGGAGGCTCTGTCTGAATTCCTGAGAAGGATGGAGAAGACTCTCAGCAAAGTAGTGGATAGAGATGGACTGTCCCCCAGACTGGTGGACAAAGTACGAGTGGAACAGCTGATTAGAGGGGCTGTGAATTCTGACATGATGTTGCTCCAGTTGAGACTGAGAGAAAGGAAAAATAACCCACCTTCTTTTCTGAGTCTGTTAAAGGAAATACGTGAGGCAGAAGAGAGTGAAGCTGCTCGCCACAGAATGTCTGCAAAAGCCAAAGCTATTCAATTCCATGAAGATGAAAGAGCCAGCACCTCTGTCATCCAGGAACTTAAGGCCGAGATTGAAGAATTGAGAAGCCAAATAAGTGGAGGTGAGCCCAAAACCTTGTCTACTTCATCATTAGTGATTAAAACGAAAGAAAGAACAACCAAGACTGAAAAAACTGATGATTCAGAAGTCCAAGAGTTAAAGAAACAGGTCCAACAATTACAGCAACAGTTGGCAGTTCTGAGTGTCAGTTCTACTCAATACTCTTCCCACGCATACTCACCTCATGTTCCAGAGCAGCGGCCAAAACCATCCCAGTCCCAGTCTGTATCCACATCCTCAAGATACAAGTCAGCCCGAACAAGAGATGACTACTTCTGCTACCGGTGTGGAGAAGACGGTCATATTGCAACAAAGTGTCAAGCTCCACCAAATTCTGATCAAGTGATTCAAAAACTGATTCGTTCCTTGCGGCAGGCAAAGAGTGGGAAGAATGAGATGGGTGAAGATAGAACTGCGTCAAACCAGGCCTGTTTCTCCAAAAAGAGCCAGACAGACATCTACAACTCCAGCCACCTTCCCAAAGGTCTAGTAGGGCCAGCATCCACTGTAGAAGTGAAGCTTAATGGCTGTGGGTGTCAAGCACTATTGGACAGCGGATCACAAGTGACGATTGTGTTTGACAGCTGGTACTCAAAGAACCTGCCTGATGTGCCCATTCACCCTTTGACTGGATTGTCCATATGGGGTCTCAGTTCTTCCAGTTACCCATATAAGGGGTATATTGTAGTGGATGTCACCTTCCCTGCCTCTGTCACTGGTGTGGAGGAGCCATTGTCCATCTTGGCACTAGTATGTCCTGAGCCCCAGGGTCCATCCCAAGTGCCAGTCATTATTGGTACAAACGCCAGTTTCTTCAAACGCCTTGCTGCTCTTAGCCATGACGCTGAAGGATCCGGTGTTGCACATGCGTTGAGAATCCAGACACAACACGATGCAATCCAGCTATCAAAACAAGAGACTGAAATCATTCCTGACAGACCTGATGGAAAAGTCAGATGGATAGGACCTGGTGATTGCATAGTTCCACCAAGGGGAGAAGTATGTGCTGTATGTAAAGTAGAGACTGACAAGCCTTTGAGAAAGGAGATCTTTGTAGTAGACACCCCTGAAGAGAATAGTCTTCCAGCTGGAACGTTCATAACTCCAGTGGTACTCCCCTCTTCAGCCATGGAAGGACGAAATATCCAAGTCCTGGTCCATAATGAAACGTCCAAAGATATCTCCATTCCTGCTGGAACAGTAATGGCCAACGTGTATCCCACCGACACACTCATCGTAAGTTCTGGAGAACAGAGCTCCCAAACAGTAGACCCAAGCTTGTTTAAATTTGGTGAGTCATCCATCCCTGAGGCCTGGGAACGGAGGCTGCGCCAGAAATTGTCGACCAGAGGGGATGTCTTTTCCACCGGGGAGTGGGATGTGGGATTAGCTCAAGGAGTTGAGCATCACATCAGACTGAATGACTCTAAATCATTCAGAGAGCGCTCCAGACGCATCGCGCCTGCGGACATCGAGGACTTACGACGTCACATAAAAGACCTGTTAGTGGCTGGAATCATCAAAGAGTCAAGGAGTCCGTATGCATCGCCCATAGTAATTGCACGGAAGAAGAGTGGGGCAATAAGGATGTGCATCGACTACCGAACCCTAAATGCTCGTACCATCCCAGATCAGTACACCACTCCCAGGATCGATGATGCCCTGGACTGTTTGGCTGGTAGTAAATGGTTTTCCGTACTGGACCTCCGTAGTGGATATTATCAAATAGCCATGGCGGAGGAAGATAAAGAGAAGACAGCCTTTATCTGTCCCCTTGGATTCTTCCAGTTTGAACGGATGCCTCAAGGAATTACTGGAGCTCCAGCCACATTCCAACGGTTAATGGAGAAAGCCGTGGGTGATATGCATCTCCTCCAAGTAATAGTTTACCTCGATGACATCATCGTGTTCGGACGCACACTTGAAGAACACGAAGAGAGACTGTTAAAAGTCCTAGACCGTCTGCGTGAGTGTGGCTTGAAAGTCTCGATTGACAAGTGTCAGTTTTGCCAGTCACAAGTCCGTTATGTGGGGCACATTGTGTCAGCTGCTGGCGTATCACCAGACCCAGCCAAGATTGAAGCCGTAACACGTTGGAAAATGCCCACCGACCTAAAGTCATTGAGGTCGTTCCTGGGATTTTGTGGATTTTACCGGCGTTTCATAAAGGATTACTCTGCCATTGTGAGGCCTTTGACTGAGCTTACCAAAGGTTACCCACCATCATCTGGGCAAAACCAAAAGATGATAGACGGCAAGAAATACTTCAAAGTATCTGAGCCATTTGGAGAGCGTTGGGATGACGACTGTACTGCAGCTTTCCATAACATCATTTACTGTCTCACACATGCCCCAGTACTTGCTTTCGCCGATACCAACAAACCGTATGTACTACATGTTGACGCCAGTCTGAGTGGACTGGGTGCCGTCCTGAATCAGGAGCATCCTGGTGGACTTAGGCCTGTGGCCTATGCAAGCAGAAAACTAAGTCTGTCCGAACAACGTTACCCCATTCATCAGCTGGAGTTCTTGGCGCTCAAATGGGCGGTTGTGGACAAGTTCCACGACTATCTATATGGTGCCCCGTTTGTGGTGAAAACAGATAACAATCCACCTACCTATGTGTTGTCAAGTGCTAAGTTGAGTGCAACAGGTCATCGTTGGTTAGCTGCATTAGCTACCTATAACTTCAGCTTACAATACAAGCCAGGAAGTCATAACATCGACGCGGATGTGTTATCTCGCTACCCCTGTGAATCCACCGTTGGCTCGGAGTCGAAGGAAATACCTGAGTCAGGAGTAAGAGCAATCTGTCAGTTAGCCGTGACTACTGAAAGCGAAGAGTCATCATCCAGACTGGTGGATCATTTAGGTGTTTTACCTCAGAGTATACCCGAGGCATTCTCTTGTCCCACAGCGTTGGGTCTGGGTCAGCTGGAACAGCTGACTAATGCAGATTTGAGAAAAGCACAAGAGGAGGACCCTGTAGTTGGTGCAGTGAAGCGAGAAGTAGAGTCAGGGAAAATACTTACCATTGCTAAGAGTTCCAATGCGATCATTGCTCTGTTACAGCGGCAGGGACCCAAGTTAAAGATCATGAGTCAACTTCTGTACAGAGTCACTAAAAGTTCCTGTGGAAGAGAGAAAACACAACTCGTTCTACCAGAGAGGTACTGGTCCGAAGTACTGCGTTCCTTGCATGATGACTCAGGCCATTTGGGAGTAGAGAAAACTACTGAACTCCTGAAAGATCGCTTCTATTGGCCTAAAATGTCTGCATACATAGAGCAGTATGTTAAGAACTGTGGCCGCTGTGTAACGAGAAAGACACTGCCTAAAAAAGTTGCACCACTGAATCACATGACCAGCAGTGGGCCGTTTGACTTGGTGTGCATCGACTTCCTGTCAATCGAGCCTGATTCAAAAGGTATCGGCAATGTTCTCATCGTAACTGACCATTTCACACGCTACGCCCAGGCATTCACCACCAAGGACCAGAAAGCTCTGACTGTGGCCAAGATACTGTGTGACAAATTCTTTGTTCACTATGGCTTACCTTCCCGTATCCACTCCGATCAGGGGCGAGATTTTGAGAGTGGGCTCATAAAAGAGCTACGAGTATGCTGGGAATCAGAAAATCCAGAACGTCTCCCTACCATCCACAAGGAGACCCCCAGCCAGAAAGGTTCAACAGAACGCTGCTTTCCATGCTTGGTACCCTAAATCCTGCAGAGAAAAACAGATGGAGTCAACATATTAACAGACTGGTACATGCTTACAACTGTACTAAGAACGAGGCGACTGGGTACTCACCATATTATCTTCTGTTCGGAAGAGAGGCTCGTCTGCCGGTGGATGTGTGTTTCGGGACTTCACCTGATGGAAAGGGAGTTGGAAGCCATCGACAGTATGTGGATAGAATGAAGTTGGACTTACAGAGAGCTTACCAGTTAGCCACTGAAACTGCCCAGAAAAGTCAGCAGAGGAACAAACGGCTGTACGACAAACGAGTGAAACATCAGACCTTGGCAGTAGGAGATCGTGTGCTGATAAGAAATCTGGCCTTGACTGGAAAGAACAAACTCTGCGACAAGTGGAATTCGGTTCCTTACCTGGTGGTGGAACAACTAAAGAACTTACCTGTGTATCGCTTGAAACCTGAATCCGGTATGGGCAGTGTAAGAACATTACACCGAGACCATCTCTTACCAGTTGGAGACAATGTGAGGTTGTCTGATCCTGTAGAACCAAAGAAAGTTTCTGCACCACCGGGGACTAGGACAAGATCTGTGGAAAGAAAACAGAGAAGAGGATTAAGACAAAGAAATGCAGCTGTGAGGAATGACTCTGACTCTGAAAGTGAAGAGGATAACCTGTGGTATTACTGCCCGGAAAGGGTTGAGACACCGCGTGTTGTACTGGAAGAAAATGCAGTGGAGGAGGAAACTGCTTACCATGGAGGTGAACTGGATGGATCCCTTGCAGAAATGGCAGAGCCACTGTTCACTGAAGAAAGCCATGGAGAACTCTCAGATCAGATTCCAGAGGAAACGGGAGATCCTGGTTTAGAAGGGGGAGAGCCTGGCATAGCTAATACAAAAGAAGCAGTAGAGACCGTTCATTCCCGCCCCAAAAGAGACATAAGACCAGTAGTCAGACTGAGCTATGATAGCCTAGGCCGGCCCACTAACCGACCTTTAACACTGGTCCATAGAGGTATGGTCATAAATGTAGAGGGTGGGGAAGAGTTAGAAATGAAACCCTGTAACACCATGTGGTGTCACCCTATGGCACAGTGTAATTATTGTACTCAAGTAAATGCTTATACTGAGCCTAAAGTCACTTTTAAAGTGTAAAGAAGTAATCTCATGGGGACATGAGATATTTAGTAGGGGGAGCATGTAACCCAGTAGAATAATATTCTACAGGTAATGAGTCCACTGCTTTATATATTGATATATTAAATAAGTGGATGTATGCTTTTAAGAACATATATCAAGTTAGAGTGTTATGCACATGTGAAAAATGTGGTTTTAACCTACAAGTTAGGTCTTTCATTACTTTATTGGTTCAAGAGAGTTAAGTCCCGCCCGCGCCTATGCGTTAGGTATTTTGAGTGGATGTTTTGGTGGGGGGAGGAGGAACAAGGGGGGAAGGCGAGATATGCAAGGGATGAGAGAGACGCGCGGTATGCGGTAATAGAGTGGTGAATAGTTTACAAGTTTAAAAAATCTGAAACTGTAATATTGATCGTGTGTGAAACCCGAGTCCTGTTTATTTGTGTTTATTGTGAGTTCGCTGTGAGTGTTTATACGACATTCCGGTGTCGTCAGCGTACGGACTGTTTCCTTAATATCCCGTACGGTTTATGTTATTCATCTGAACCGGACTATTAAATTAGCGGAACATTTAAACAAAACAGATTGGCGAAAGTAAGCATTGTTGTTTTCGGGACAACGAGGGAGACATTGAGGACCAGATAGCGCCCCAAATACCCGCGATATTTGGGGTTCCTCTGGCTGCGTGGGAGGAGCGTTTCATCGGCTGGCGAGGGAGAGCGAGATCGAGGAGCTGCGGGAGGCCTACTACAGGATTCCAAGATCGCTGTTTGATTCGCACCTGAAAATTGAGGTACCCTTGTTGATTTGTTTATGCTCAGGAGAGTGAAGCGGTCATTTTTCAGTTTGCCGGCCACCACGAACCCGAGCTACGATCCAGGCCTGCAACGGTGTGGGTGTGTGGGTGTGTGTGTGTGTGTGTGTGGGGGGGGGGGCCACAGTGTTTAATCGTCCTATATGTTGTTATCCAGCGCGCTTATCAACTGTGAGTATTCAGAGTGATTACTGACATCCAGAGTGAATAATTTTGTACATTTCATTCCAAGTGAATTCACTTAGTTTTCTTTTTTATTCTGAGTGTTTTGTTACAGAGACCATTTCTGTACTCCTGTCACCTGCGATATAGCCTTTTTGGGGGGTTAATTTGGTCAGATTTAAAGTCTATGTGATTGTGTGAATGCATCACATCACTCAAATTATATTTTTGACTTTCTATTTCTGTTCTAATTAAATCCTTTATCTTTTGTTATCCATCTAAGAGTTTTTGCTTGACTATTTATTATAGTATATGTATAATACATTAAATATATCACATTTAGAATAGTTCATAATTATAAATAGCTTTATAAAGAAGTAATTAATTTGTGACACCAGAGGGGCCTAACTTCAACATCTGTAGGCACATAGTTAATGAATCTGGTGCGCTGCTCTATTTAATTAACAGAAAGACAGGTAGGGGGCGCTACAACTATATTGCTGGCTAAAAAAATAAATCCAAAATTGGTTGAAAAAGAAAATGGCTGGGTGAAAACAACCCAATCCCTGGGTTTGTCCATATTTAACCTTCTTTTTCCATGTGATCCACAGAGTCTTGTTTTTAAGCCCTTATGTTTGCCACTTTGTAGTGTATTGAAGAATGTTTTGCTGTTTCCATGATCCATGTGTCAGGCCATTGTTTATTGTCAAGTTCATGTTTTGTTTCATGTTAGGATTGAGTTTATGTTTTGTTTCACGGTTTTGGATTTTGGTTCATTGTAAATAATCTGCCATCATCTTCATCTGCTCCGTTACAACTAGAGTACATACTGCATAGTATAAGTGCATTGAGTATAGTGCGTCATTTGGGGCACAGCTATTGTCTCTGGATGCCGCCATCTTTGTGAGCTGTCACACATCCTCATATTGGGGAATTCCACCAGTATTAAATGGGTTGTAGATTTTCCTATATATTTTATTCCAATTGTTGGTTTATTGCCGGCAGCTATCACCCTGTAGCCAAAGACAGGGTTGAGCCTGGTCAGTATCTGGATGGGAGACCTCCTGGGAAAACTAGGTGAAAGAAGTGGCTTCTTCACTCTCCTCTCCATCAATAATCTGGTGTGGGTTGGGCATTCTGGTGCAATATGGCTGCCGTTGCATCATCCAGGTGGTGCTGCACATTGGTGGTTGTAAGTCACTTTGGATAAAAGCATCTGCAAAATGAAAAATGAATAAATGGTGGTGGTTGAGGAGATTCCTGGCAGCATTCCTGATTGAGGAGACTGATGGTGGCAAAATCAAAAGTGAATTATGGACATTGAAATTTATTGCAAAAGGGAACATGGCTTTTTTTTCTATTTTCAAAAGACATGAAGCACCAATTTCATGTTTTCCCACATTTCTTCTTTCTTCTGCATTGAAGTTTTATTAAAAGCCCTTGTCAGCGGTGAATTCCCCCTTTAATAATAGTATCTATCCTCCTCTTCACCTTGACCAAGTTTCAGAGCACAGAATAGCCATTGTTGACATATAAAATTGAATAGTCACATGTCAGTGAATTTGGTTTTCTAACACTGGAAGGTTACAGAAGTACAGAGTGAGTCTTTGTACTTGCAAGGCAGTTTTGAGTTCGGACTTTGAAGTTACTTTGTGCCACACAGATGGAGGTAAATTACTTGTTGAAGAGAAGTACTTTTTACCACTTTACAGCAGGGGAGTGTGATTGTAACCAGATGATGGCTGGTAATATATCAAAACATGCTCAAATTGCACAGAGCAGTAGTCCGGCGTGGCTCACCCACATGCATGCCAAACGTTTGTGAGACTTACAGGCTCAGAACACTTCAACACGTCAAGCTGTGCAAACAGGACGGGGAACTACAGACAGGGTTTTATCGTCTGAAGAGATGTTATGTCAAGGTTTTTATGTTTAAATGACAGAAGATGTTTTTCAAACCTAGTGAGCTGCCTTGCTGTCTACCCAGAAAGGGACATTCTAAAACGCTTAACGTGGCTTAATGTACTAAGACAGTAATTCTAACCAACCAAACTCACTAAATATCATAATAATGAAGTATACTATGTGGAAAAAATCAGATGAGCCCAGAATATGATCTTAACGCGTTTAATAACACGTTAAGCTATTTCCTCCCATAGAAAACCATTATAAGAAAAGGCTTAATGTGGCTTAATGTACTAAGACGATTTTAACAGACCAAACTCACTAAATATCATACTAATATGTACTAAAGGTGTTATTAATCCATTTAATCCCACAGGTCACTATTGTGACCACAAATTTTTCTCACATATTTTGGTGTGGTATTAAAAAGCAACTCTTATTATGAAGCATATGTTCATTTATAATGCAAATTTTTTGCATGAGTTCAGGGCAGGTCTAACATAATTGTGTAGTTTGGTCATGTGACCACACACATTTATTTCCTGGTACTGCCAACTTAATACAAAGAAATGACAGTCAAGTTTAATAAGTAAATTTTTGAATAGCTCATAAATTTTTTGCACACATCATCATGAAAGGGTTATCTATACATACATATTGAAATTATATTAATACATGGTTTATTCTGTTGTCAGACTGCGGATAAATGACGACGGTCACAATTGTGACCAGTGGTATAACACAGGGAGTCTATGTCCCCTATATGTTATTCTCATAAACTCTATTTCATACTGACCGTAAGTCATGTTTTGGATTTACTTGATCCTTGGTGACCGACCGACCGACCGACCGACCGACCGACCGACCGTCCGTCCGTCCGTCCGTCCGTCCGTCCGTCCGTCCGTCCGTCCGTCCGTCCGTCCGTCCGTCCGTCCGTCCATCCATCCATCCATAAAACACTAATTTCATCTATTTAACCCAATATTTAAACTAATTGCTGGAGGTTTGTCATTTTGTAAATGCATTGACACCATAGACCTAGACTCCATGTGTTCTACCAATGGTGACTTTTGTGACCGGACATAAAACCCAATTTTTCATGGACTTTTAAATTATTTTTTTTTACATAATTGACATTGATTGTTTAATATCCTTACAAATACCATACAAATCCATATATGTCATCTCTGGTAAAAATTTGGGATTAAATGGGTTAAACGCGTTAAGATCATATTCTGGGCTTATCTGATTTTTTGCACATAGTATACTTTATTAGTATGATATTTAGTGAGTTTGGCTGGTTAAAATCATTGTCTTAGTACATTAAACCACGTAAAGCGTTTTTCACATTAAGCGTTTCGTGAATGAGAGCGGTATCCATTTTCTCAGTACAAGTGCAAAGTAATGAATGAGTCCAGCTCATGAGTTATTCTGAGAGAAGTCATTAGTCGTAATGCCACAGCTGAGGTGTAGAGTACCATGCTTCAGTGTCAGCATGAGTCCTGCTTAAAAGCATCTAAACAAGATTATATTGCAAAGCATTTTGTAGCCCATCGTTTAATCAGCTCTTAGATCAGTGTGACATGGGAATTTACTGCGAAAGCATTTTAAAAGACGTGCTCAACTAAAACTCAAATTTGAATTTTTTTATGCTTCAGACAGCTCTTTTCCAAACAATGACATTTCGTAGTGACCATAAATGTCAGGCTCCAAAAATTAATAGAATAAAATAAATAAATAAATATAAAACAACATAAAAGTATGGACTACTTTTTCGCCTTTTTGAAGCAGTTAAAAGTTGTATGAAAGAGTTGAATGAAGATTTTTCTAATTTCTCCATTTGTTTTTCACAAATATGACAGTTTTCCTTTTTTGATCTATTCCTTTCTGTAAGCTGGGGTGCTTTTCCCATACAACGACGTAACATCATTATGAATGTCCTTGTAATGATGCATTATTGTGGAAACTAACTAGTTTCCAGAAACCAGTTGCACTTAGTTCAACAATATGAGACTGTAGTTAATGATGTTACGAGCAGGTGGTGGAGTAATGGGGATATGTGTCTGACTCTGGAGTAATAGAGGACTATATCATCCTAATGAACGGTGAGGAGGAGAGTTTGAGTGGCCAAAGACTCTCCAAGAATCACAATGGTTGAACTGCAGAGATTAGTTAAGTCTTGGGGTCAGAAAGCCTAAAAAAATGTATCAAACAGCATCTACATCACCACAAGTTGTTTGGGAGGGTTTCAAGAAAAATCCTCCTCACTCATCCAAAAACAAACTCCAGTATATTCAGTTAGACAAGACTGAACCTTCAAATGGACCTGGTACTATGGTCAAATTAAACTAAAAAAGAGCTTTTTGGCAGCAAATCCACCAGATGGCTTTGGTGCAAACATGGATGAAAAGTATATGCCCACGGTTAAATATAGAGCAGGCTCTTTAATTTCATGCACTGTATGCTTCTAATTACAGGTTAACTATGGTTTTGGGAAACATCAAAGCGTTCAACTATGTTGGTAACCACAGTTGGTTTAAGATGCTTTTGGGAAACACACCCCGATCAGTTAATTTATTGTATACTTTCACTAAAAGGTACAGGTATTGTACAGTCTAAACATGTGAAAGCTTCTCTTTAAAGAGCCACTTGTTTGTTCATTTCTCCTGAGAACAGAACGTAAGTGGTGCATTGAAGTAATTAAAAGAGGTTCGTTATATATATCTCCCACATACTGTGTATCCCAAAGAACACTGCTTTATCTCCCTGTCGACAGGGTCAGGGTGAATAAACCTGTGTGTGTGTGTGCATGTCTCCAGGGCAGGAGGAGACGACAGAGACCAGGACACACTGTTCACATCTTGGGGGAGTTCAGTCACGCTGCCACTTTAAGCTCCACTGAGTATTTGAATAAGAAGAAAATACATATCTTGAAAAATAAGTGGTAATACAAGAGTGTGTGTCTCTGTATGGGCCGCATGCAATCATTATTCTCTCTGGCATGCACCGCTGATGCACGTCTTATTACCGGATGCTTAATAATGTGTGTCGTGACGCTTCAGAGATGCTCCTTTCTTTATGAGTTGAATCACGACTCATTTGTTCTTCAGCAAAACATTTATTCTTTAAACTCAGTAGTTAGTGATTATAGGCAGAGCCAAAATTAACACTTGCCTTGAAAATATAGTAAATGACTGGTCTGTTTGCCGGTAACATTTCTTGCAATATAATAAATGGTTCATTTTAAGGCCGCATATTATGAGGAATCAAATTTACACACTTGAAAACAAATTTCAGAGCTTAAAATATCAATCACAGACCACCACAGCAAGCTTAATGTTCAGTAACATGGCCCATCCCGTCACAGTGAGGAGGGCATGGATAGATATTACCATTTCAAAACACATCAAAACACACGCACACATATAAAGACTCATAGTCTCTTGCCATCTGTCATGTTGGTGCACAATCAATCTCACATTTCTGACTTTTTTACTCGCAATTGGGAGTTTATATCTCACGATTCTGGCTTCTTTTCTGAGAATTGCGTGATATAAAGTCAGAATTGCCAGTTATAAAGTCAGAATTACATGATTTAAAGTCAGAATTGCGTGTGTTCTGACCATTTAAGTAGTCATTTAATTTTTGATTTATTTAATTGGCTAAGATATATCATGTGACTGAGGTTAGAGGTCACGGCAGCCGTGGGATAGTGAGGGGAAAGGGAGACATTTATACTATATCCAAAAGAGTATTAAAGTAAATAAGGTAGGAGGTGGAGATAGAAAAGAGGAAACGGTACTTACGAGACTAAGGCTGGGACACTGTGCTCTAAATAAAACATTAAGAATGGTGGGAAAACATCAGACGGGTATGTGTGAGGAATGTCAGGAAGAGGAATCGGTGGAACATGTAATTCTACATTGTAGGAAATATCAGAGGGAGAGGGGGATAATGGATAACAGATTTAAAGAACAAGGGGTGTAGAAACTCACTTTAAAAACAGTACTTAGTATGAATGACACAGCACAGGTGAGAGAATTGTTGGTTTTTTTAAAGGATACTTGGCTTTATTATAGGATATAAAGGGTTTCCCCCTTTTTTCTTTTTTTTTTCCTTTTTTTTTCTCTCTTCTCTTCTCCTCTCCCTGGATATTATAGATTATACTGTAAACCTACTGACTGATCCACACTCCGGAACAGAAGGTGGCGGTAATGCACCATTAAGCTGGATGCCAACCGCCGTTAAAAAAAAAAAAGAAGAAGAAGAAGGTCACGGTAGCCATCTTAGATTTCACTTCACTATAGCAGTGATGCAGCAGCAGATGTTTCTCTGATAAACTTTCATCAAAGAAGATTGCTAATATCTCACTTTCATATATTAGCGCTAAATTCTGTTTCTCTCTTAAAAGTTAGATTTATTCTTACTTGATGCTTAATATATGCTTCATGTTTGTATTTTAGTTTCACAAAATACGATGTTGGCAACTGAAGATTTCAAGTAAAACACTGAAAGAAAACTCTTTTGGTTTCGACTTTTCTGTCGAGGTGCACCCTACCCTACAGAATTGTGTGATATAAAGTCAGAATTGCATGATATACAGTTAGAATTGTGTGATATAAAGTCAGAATTGTGTGATATAAAGTCAGAATTGCATGATATACAGTTAGAATTGCATGATATAAAGTCAGAATTGTGAGATATAAAGTCAGAATTGTGAGATATAAAGTCAGAATTGCATGATATAAAGTCAGAATTGTAAGTTATAAAGTCAGAATTGCAAGTTATAAAGTCAGAATTGTGAGTTATAAAGTCAGAATTGCAAGTTATAAAGTCAGAATTGTGAGTTATAAAGTCAGAATTGCAAGTTATAAAGTCAGAATTGCGAGATTGTAAAGTCAGAAATGAGATATAAAGTCAGAATTGCGAGTTAAGTCAGAATTGCGAGATATAGTCAGAATTGCGAGTTAAGTCAGAATTGCGTGATATGAAGTCAGAATTGCGAGTTATAAAGTCAGAATTGCGAGTTATAAAGTCAGAATTACATGATATAGTCAGAATTGTTAGATATAAAGTCAATTGTTAGATATAAAGTCAGAATTGCGTGATATAAAGTCAGAATTGTGAGTTATAAAGTCAGAATTGCAAGTTATAAAGTCAGAATTGCGAGATTGTAAAGTCAGAAATGAGATATAAAGTCAGAATTGCGAGTTAAGTCAGAATTGCGAGATAGTCAGAATTGCGAGTTAAGTCAGAATTGCGAGTTAAGTCAGAATTGCGAGTTAAGTCAGAATTGCGAGTTAAGTCAGAATTGCGTGATATGAAGTCAGAATTGCGAGTTATAAAGTCAGAATTGCGAGTTATAAAGTCAGAATTGCGAGTTATAAAGTCAGAATTACATGATATAGTCAGAATTGTTAGATATAAAGTCAATTGTTAGATATAAAGTCAGAATTGCGTGATATAAAGTCAGAATTGTGAGATATAAAGTCAAAATAGTGAGTTATAAAGTCAGAATTGCAAGTTATAAAGTCAGAATTGTAAGTTATAAAGTCAGAATTGCAAGTTATAAAGTCAGAATTGTGAGTTATAAAGTCAGAATTGCAAGTTATAAAGTCAGAATTGCGAGATTGTAAAGTCAGAAATGAGATATAAAGTCAGAATTGCGAGTTAAGTCAGAATTGCGAGATATAGTCAGAATTGCGAGTTAAGTCAGAATTGCGTGATATGAAGTCAGAATTGCGAGTTATAAAGTCAGAATTGCGAGTTATAAAGTCAGAATTACATGATATAGTCAGAATTGTTAGATATAAAGTCAATTGTTAGATATAAAGTCAGAATTGCGTGATATAAAGTCAGAATTGTGAGATATAAAGTCAAAATAGTGAGTTATAAAGTCAGAATTGCAAGTTATAAAGTCAGAATTGTGAGTTATAAAGTCATAATCGCGAGTTATAAAGTCAGAATTGTGTGATATAAAGTCAGAATTGCATGATATAAAGTCAGAATTGCGAGTTATAAAGTCAGAATTGCAAGTTATAAAGTCAGAATTGCGAGATATAGTCAGAATTGCGAGATATAGTCAGAATTGCGAGATTGTAAAGTCAGAATTGAGATAGAAAGTCAGAATTGCAAGTTAAGTCAGAATTGCGTGAAATGAAGTCAGAATTGCGAGTTATAAAGTCAGAATTGCAAGTTATAAAGTCAGAATTGCGAGATTGTAAAGTCAGAATTGAGATATAAAGTCAGAATTGCGAGTTATAAAGTCAGAATTGCCGGTTAAGTCAGAATTGCGAGATATAGTCAGAATTGCGAGTTAAGTCAGAATTGAGATATAAAGTCAGAATTGCGAGTTAAGTCAGAATTGCGTGAAATGAAGTCAGAATTGCGAGTTATAAAGTCAGAATTGCAAGTTATAAAGTCAGAATTGCGAGATTGTAAAGTCAGAATTGAGATATAAAGTCAGAATTGCGAGTTAAGTCAGAATTGCGAGATATAGTCAGAATTGCGAGTTAAGTCAGAATTGCATGATATGAGTCAAGTCAAGTCAAGTCAAATTTATTTATATAGCGCTTTTACAATTGGTAATTGTTTCAAAGCAGCTTTACATATTAGAAGCACAGAAAAAAGGGAAGTGGTTAAAATAAACTGTACAAACAAGCGTGGTAATATGTAACATATACAAGATGGTTCTACATTAAGCCAATGACGGCTGACTTCCAGGGGTGGAAAAAAAACCCTAGGAGAAAAACCCAGCGTGCTAGCACTGGGAAAAAAGTCCTAGGAGGGAAAAAACCCCTTGGAAGATATATATAATATATGTAAATGTATATGGAGATCAAAATCTGAATTGTACATTTTTATTATAGAGATTAAAAATAGATTATATATAAATATATGTAAGCGGATACGGGGATTAAAAATCTGAATTATAGATGCAGCCAGAATTGGATCTTTAGGCCCATTGTCTCCTGGGCTATGTTGTAGTCAGGTCCAGACGCAGGTTCTCCATCTGATCTGGATACGGCCTGGATCCAGCACCCGGCAAACTTCAGGATAAGCAGAGAGACAGATATTAGCGTAGATGCCATTCTTATTCTGATGTACAGGTATATGTAGTGTTACAGGAAATGTTCTCGGTTCCGGCCGACCTAATTATTGTAGCGTAAAATGTTAATGTATTGATAATGTGTTATGTGTATGCAAGAGCAAAGAGATGTGTTTTTAGTCTACATTTAAACTGACAGAGCGTGTCTGCTTCCCGAACAATGCTAGGAAGATTGTTCCAGAGTTTAGGTGCTAAATAGGAAAAGGATCTGCCGCCTTCAGTTGATTTTGATATTCTGGGTATTATCAACTGGCCTGAATTCTGAGATCGCAATAAACGTGAAGGACTATAATGCATTAAGAGCTCACTTAGGTACTGGGGAGCTAAACCATTTAGAGCTTTATAAGTAAGTAGCAAGATTTTAAAATCTATACGATGTTTAATAGGGAGCCAATGTAATGTTGACAGAACTGGGCTAATATGGTCATACTTTCTGGTTCTAGTAAGAACTCTAGCTGCCGTATTTTGGACCAACTGTAGTTTGTTTAAAAGCCGAGCAGAACAACCACCCAGTAGAGCGTTACAATAATCTAGTCTTGAGGTCATGAATGCATGAACCAACTGTTCCGCATTTGTCATTGAGAGCATATGTCGTAATTTAGATATATTTTTTAGATGGAAGAAGGCGGTTTTACAGATACTAGAAACATGACTTTCAAATGAAAGATTGGTATCAAAGAGCACACCCAGGTTCCTAACTGAGGACGAAGGTTTAATGGAGCACCCGTCAAGTGTTAGAGAGTATTCAAGGTTTTTTCGTGAGGAAGTTTTTGGTCCAAAGATTAGGATATCAGTTTTTTCTGAATTTAATAATAAGGAATTTCTTGTCATCCAGTTTTTAATGTCAGCTATGCATTCTGTTAGTTTTGTGAATTTGTAGGTTTTGTCAGGGCGCGAGGAAATATAGAGCTGAGTATCGTCAGCGTAGCAGTGAAAACTAACACCATGCTTCCTAATTATCTCTCCTAAGGGCAGCATGTACAGAGTGAAAAGCAACGGTCCTAATACTGAGCCTTGTGGTACCCCATATTTAACCTGTGATCGATACGACATCTCTTCATTAACTACCACAGACTGATAACGGTCAGATAAGTATGATTTGAACCATGCCAAAGCAATTCCACTAATGCCAATATAGTTTTCAAGTCTTTTTAGAAGAATGTTGTGATCGATAGTGTCAAAAGCAGCACTGAGATCTAATAACACTAATAGAGAAATACAGCCACGACCGGATGATAGGAGTAGATCGTTTGTAACTCTAACGAGAGCAGTCTCAGTACTATGGTATGGTCTAAATCCTGACTGGAAATCCTCACAGATTCCATTTCTTTCTAAAAAGGAACACAGTTGTGTTGAAACTGCCTTTTCTAGTATCTTTGACAGAAAAGGTAGATTCGAGATTGGCCTGTAATTTACTAAATCTCTCGGATCTAGTTGAGGTTTTTTAATAAGAGGTTTGATAATAGCCTGCTTAAAGGTTTTTGGCACGTGTCCTAGTGTTAAAGATGAGTTAATTATATCAAGAAGTGGACCTACGACCTCTGGAAGCATTTCTTTCAGTAGTTTAGTCGGCATTGGGTCTAACATACATGTCGTTGATTTTGATGATTTGATAAGTTTAGATAATTCTTCCTCTCCTATAGCGGCGAATGATTCTAGTTTTACCTCAGGGACACTACAGTGCACTGTCTGAAGCGAAGCTGTAGACGGTTGCATGTTTATAATTTTCTCTCTAATATTATCAATCTTGCAAGTAAAGAAGTTCATAAAGTCATTACTGCTGTGCTCTATGGAAACGTCAGCAGTTGAATCTCTGTTTCTAGTTAATTTAGCCACTGTGTCAAATAAATACCTAGGATTATGTTTGTTTTCTATTAAGAGATTTGAAAAATAGGTAGATCTAGCATTTCTTATGGCTGTTCTGTACTCAATCATTTTTTCTTTCCACGAAAGGCGAAAAACTTATAGTTTTGTTTTCTTCCAACTACGTTCAGCTTTTCTAACAGCTCGTTTTAGAGCCAGAGTGTGCTCATCATACCACGGCGTTGGATTAGTTTCCTTAATCTTCTTTAGACGTAAAGGAGCGACTGCATCTAATGTGCTGGAAAAGAGAGAGCCAATAGTTTCTGTTGCAGCATCGAGTTCTTCTAAGTTGTCAGGTATACTAAGGCGATGAAACTGCTTGGGGAGATTATTTATAAAGCAATCTTTAGTGGTAGACGTGATTGTTCTACAATATTTATGGCTGGGTGGTGATTTTGTAGCCTTGGCTAATTGTATTATACACGAGACTAAATAATGATCTGATATATCATCGCTCTGCTGTAGAATTTCAACAGCATCAATATCTATTCCATGCGACAGTATTAGATCTAGGGTATGATTACGACAATGAGTGGGTCCTGACACGTGTTGTCTAACTCCAATAGAGTTTAAAATATCTGCAAATGCCAATCCAAATGCGTCTTTATTATTATCTACATGGATATTAAAATCACCAACAACAAGGACTTTATCCGCAGCCAGTACTAACTCTGATAGAAACTCAGCAAATTCTTTGATAAAGTCAGTATGGTGCCCTGGTGGCCTGTATACAGTAGCCAGCACAAATGTCAACTTACATAATGTTACGTAAAGCACCATCACTTCAAAGGAATTATATTTGAAATTCTTTTGAATGATTCTGAATATATTACCATAAATTACAGCAACACCTCCCCCTTTGCCTTTCTTTCGAGGATTGTGTCGATAATCATAACCTTGAGGACTAGATTCATTTAAAGTAATGTAATCGTCTGGTTTTAGCCAGGTTTCTGTCAAACACAGCAAGTCTAGTTTATTGTCTGTGATAATTTCATTTACAATAAGTGCTTTTGAAGAAATAGATCTAATATTCAGTAACCCAAGCTTTATCATTTGTTTATCTGATTTATCTGTGATTTTCTTTTTTTTAACATCAATTAAATTTTTACCCTTAAAAGGTTTCGGAGGTTTTTTGTATTTACTAGTTCGAGGTACAGACACAGTCTCTATGTGATAATATCTAGGTGAAAGTGTTTCTATGTGCTGTGAATTATCTGAGTTCTGTGACGTGAGGCGGCTAGCAGACGGTCGGTTTAGCCAGTTTCTCTGCGTCCTGATCTGGGCCCTGGTTTGTCATGTTTCAGCTCTAAGACTATTTGCCAAATTTCTAGAGAGAAGAGCAGCACCATCCCGGGAGGGATGAATACCATCTCTTTTCAACAGATCAGGTCTGCCCCAAAAGCTTTTCCAATTGTCTATGAAACCTATATTATTCTGCGCACACCACTTAGACAGCCAGCCATTGAGTGATGATAACCTGCTAACTATCTCATCACTCCGACGAACAGGAAGAGGGCCAGAACAAATTACTTTTGCTGACATTGAATTTGCGAGTTCACACACCTCTTTAATGTTAATTTTAGTGATCTCCGACTGGCGAAGTCGAACATCATTTGTGCCGACGTGGATAATGATTTTAGAATATTTACGTTTAGCATTAGCCAGCACTTTTAAATTTGCTTTGATGTCAGGTGCTCTGGCCCCCGGCAAACATGTGACTATGGTGGCTGGTGTCTCTATTTTCACGTTCCATGTAATAGAATCGCCAATTACTAGGGCACTTTCAACAAGATTCTCAGTGGGTGCGTCACTGAGTGGGGAGAACCTGTTTGATGTTCTAATCGGAACGGAAGAGTGGTGTTTGTTCTTGCCAGTATGCCGCCTCACAGTCACCCAGTTAGCCTGCTGCGTGGCTTCTACAACCGGAACCGAATGTGTAGTGTTTACTAGGCTAGTCGCATCCAAAGCAGTATCTAAGGCCCTTTCATTCTCACTATCCTCAATTAAAGTTTGGATGCTTGTCTCTAATTCTGAGATTCTCTCTGTCAGCCTGACAATATCCCTGCATTTATCACATGTGTAAGTCTCACTGCTGACAGAAAGAGCTAAGCTGTACATGTTGCATTTACTACACATGATAATTGTCGGACATGACTGACCGTGTGTTTGATGAACACCGTCCGAAAAACTGCAACGCACACGGGACTCGCTGGCTGGAGGTCTCGGTCGCTTGCCGGTGCCTGGGGCGAGGGTGATGTGCGGGACGCTGTGCCTCGCGGTGGATCGATGAATGCCGGGCAGCAACATCTCCACAGCTTCCCGATCTGGCGAGGACAGATCAGAATAACATACATCGGATAAATCCGCCATTCAATCGACAAGGAAGGTTGGTTTAGAGGAAAAAAGAAAGTAGACGGTAGCTAGCAGGCTATGGCTAACACTAGGTGATTACGCTGGTGGATTGCTAGTAATAAATCGTTCCGTTTAGTAATACTATGCAATAGGTTAAGTAATCTAGTGAAAAATAAGAAAGTTATATTATGTGAATAGGAATAAAGAGAAGGATTTAGGATAAACTCCACGAAGCTCCGAGCGTAGATCAGACAGCTGGCAGGCAGCAGCGTTGCAAGTCAGAAGTCAGAATTGCGAGTTATAAAGTCAGAATTGCAAGTTATAAAGTCAGAATTGCGAGATTGTAAGTCAGAATTGCGAGTCAAGTCAGAATTGCGTGATATAAAGTCAGAATTGCAAGTTATAAAGTCAGAATTGCGAGATTGTAAAGTCAGAATTGAGATATAAAGTCATAATCGCGAGTTATAAAGTCAGAATTGTGTGATATTAAGTCAGAATTGTGTGATATAAAGTCAGAATTGTGAGTTATAAAGTCAGAATTGCAAGATATAAAGTCAGAATTGTGAGTTAAGTCAGAATTGCGAGATTGTAAAGTCATAATTGAGATATAAAGTCATAATCGCGAGTTATAAAGTCAGAATTGTGTGATATTAAGTCAGAATTGTGTGATATAAAGTCAGAATTGCGAGTTATAAAGTCAGAATTGTGAGTTATAAAGTCAGAATTGCAAGATATAAAGTCAGAATTGCGAGTCAAGTCAGAATTGCGAGATATAGTCAGAATTACAAGTTAAGTCAGAATTTGGTGATATGAAGTCAGAATTGCGAGTTATAAAGTCAGAATTGCAAGATTGTAAAGTCAGAATTGCGAGTTAAGTCAGAATTGCATGAAGAAAAAAATGTCAATTGCGACTTTATAACTCCCAATTTTGAGTTTAAATCTCGTAATTCTGAAAAATAAAGTCAGAATTTTGAAAAGTCACAATTACCTTTTTTATTTTTTTTTATTTAGTGGCAGAAACAAGCTTCCATACTACACAGCAAATCACAGACTAGGTGCATTAAATTACTGTACAGTCAACAACAATCATTCCTCTCCCTGTCTGATACCAAATACATTCTCACACAAACAGCAGTATGAGTGTTGATTCTTGACAACATGCCAACAGACAGCAGGGAAGCAAGGCTTGCGGATGTTTTTTTGCACAGAACAGGAAACATAAGAAAAAAAGGGGTGAAAATGTGGATGAGACAGAGCTTGGGGAGACGTCAAGTTAGATGTTTTCTTTTTGTTGTTGTTCCCACTTTCCAAACCCTTTCCTTTTGCACGCACTGGCCGCTGTACATTGGTGCTTCTCTTGCACACTTGATGATGGATCTGTTACATTTGTCAAACAGGTGAAATCTGTCACGGCATCTGTAATTTGTTTACGATAAGTGTCAACACAAGAACTGACTAGTCAGCAACCCAAAACATCAAATGCTTGAATCTCGTACTTGACTTTAAAGGCACAGTAGCAAAATGTCGACATCAAACAAATATTGCAACCGAATTTACTAATATATTGTGATGGATTTCTGAGGCTAAAACAGTTAGTGAACAACAAACAAACGTAGGACAGGGCTTGATTTCATTCATTTTACTTCAAGTTTTCAAAGTAAAAATAATAAAATAAAAAAATATGAAAAAAGGTTCAGGTGTATTTCAATAAATTATAATGTCATGGAAAAGTTCATTTATTTCAGTAATTCAACTCAAATTGTGGAACTCGAGTATTAAATAAATTCAATGCACACAGACTGAAGTACTTTAAGTCTTTGGTTCTTTTAATTGTGATGATTTTGGCTCACATTTAACAAAAACCTCAATAAAAATCTCAATAAATTAGAATACTTCATAAGATCAATTAAAAAAGGATATTTCAAACAGAAATGTCAGGCTTCTGAAAGGTATGTTCATTTCTATGCACTCAATACTTGGTTGGGCCTCCTTTTGCATGAATTACTGCATCAATGTGGGGTGGCATGGAGTCGATAAGTCTGTGGCACTGCTCAGGTGTAATGGAAGCCCAGGTTGATAGCGGCCTTCAGCTCATCTGCATTGTTGGGTCTGGTGTCTTTCATCTTCCTCTTGACAATACCCCATAGATTCTCCATGGAGTTCAGGTCAGGTGAGTTTGCTGGCCAATCAAGCACAACCAGCTTTTGGTGTGTGGGCAGGTGCCAAACCCTGCTGGAAAATGAAATCAGCGTCTCCATAAAGCTTGTCAGCAGAAGGAAGCATGAAGTGCTCTAAAATGTCCTGGTATATGGCTGTGTTGACTGTGGACACCAGCAGATGACATGGCAGCCCAAACCATCACTGACTGTGGAAACTTTACACTGGTCTTCAAGCAACACGGTTTCTGTGCCTCTCCACTCTTCCTCCAGACTCTGGGACCTTTTCCTACCATACTTTTTCCTTCCAGTTAAATTTCCATGAATATGCTTTGGCACCGCACTCTGTGAACAGCCAGCTCTTTCAGCAGTGACCCTCTGTGGCTTACCCTCATTGTAGAAGGTCTTGATGATCGTCTTCTGAACAACTGTCAGGTCAGCAGACTTCCCCATGACTGCTGTAGGAATTACTGACCTAAACGCAGTATTTATACCCTGAGAATGGTAATTTAACTTGAAATTAAATATTCTAATAATTTGAGATACTGATTTTTTTTTTTTTTTGATGAGCATCAGCAAGCTGTAATCATCAAAATGAAAACGAAAAAGTCTGGAAATATTTTACTTTATGTCTAATAAATCTAGAAGAAATGTCTATTTAAGTTTTACTTTTTGAATTAAATTACTTTTTCATGATATTCTAATTTATTGAGATGCACCTGTAAATGCATAGATGAATTGCTTATAAGACCAGCAGCTGTGGCTGGTTGCATAAACTGCTTAGAAGAGTCTTATTTTTTTCTTCAAGACTGGTCATTTATAAGTCAGTTACATTGGTCTAATTTAAATCAGAAAAGTAAGATTTGCCATAATTAATTGTTAGTTGGTCAGACTAGCTCTTAAGACATAGTCTTAAAGGGGTCATGATGGGTTTTTTTGTTCCCTTAGGTGCAATTATAATATTACTATAGTTTTTGGATGAAAAAATTAAAAAATGTAGTGATTTATGAACTTTTTCCATCCTGTTTCTTTCCCTCTGACTCAAACAGTCTGTTTTGGGGAGGTTTCCCCTTTAAGAGTTCAGTGTAACCACCCACTGTTATGATTGGCTAACAATTGGTCAGTATCATGCATTAATTATTAACGCCCCCTAGTCAGAACATGTGCAAAACCTTTACAATAGTAGTGGGTGGCTCTTGCAATGATACAGCTTTATATGTTTGAGCTGGAATCTGATGAAAATGAACCATCTCCACAACAACTAAGAATGGATCAGCCCGAGTCCACATGGAAAGTGTGAAAATATTTCAAATAAATTATACTATATGTCATATCTAATGTCATTTGTAACAATTAATTATAATAATTATGTTAATCTGGATGTTTGAGTATTTATCTAATCTTTGAACAAAAGTGTTCTGGCAAAGCCAGCATCATACTGCGATTTTCTTTTTTTTTTCTTAAACATGTAAATTAACACTGATGTGACCAGGACGTTTGCAAAAAATCTTAAACTATGAAAGTTGCAGGAAGTTTTAATGGTACATTAAAATACCTCTTATGTGCTAAAAGATCAAGGCAAATTTGGTTTCTCATGCATCACCCCTTTAACATAGTGACAATGTTTATGCAACTGTCACCTATTTTTTTTCTTCAAGACTGGTTGTAATTTTTTAAAGTCAATTATATAAAAAGGTAGATTGGTCTAATCTGAATCCGAAAAAAGACTTTGCTAACTACTAGTTTGTCAAACTAGTTTTTAAGACCCAGTCTTAACACAGTAGCTTATGTTTATGGAACTGGTAGCAAGTAGGAAAATAAACAGGGTAATTTTTTCATTCATGCCGACTTTAATTCAAAGGGAGTGTGAAATACGGTCATAGAAAGCTACATTATGAGGTGTTTGGTGCATAAAGCATCGACTAAGATTAAAAGTAGATCTAAGGGGAAACAATTACCAAGCAGGATCATTCTTGTGGACAATCTTTTGTCAGGACGTCATTACCTGTGGTTCCAAAGCGACTGCATGGCATTTACTTAATAGGCTCAAAACGTGCCAATGAGCAAAGTTGGCAACCTTCTGCCATGAAGATGAATGGGACAGGTAACAGATTGCTCTCTCCAGGGAACATAGACCTCCCTGGACACAATAACCTTGCACTGCTCACTGCAGATAAATAAATACTTTGTCATGGCTACAACAAAATATATTTTTAATGAAAAGCAATATACATAATATATATACTTTGGCTGGTGAGAAATATTTATGCCCAGCAAATGTTCTCAATTCACAAGTGTGGCAAAGGTTAACTTAGTAATTACTATTACTTATTACGTGGATAATAAATATGAGACCATTTGTGTTCTGGTGAACAGTTATTTTGTAGTTTTGACACATTCTTTGTTTACTTAGACCATGTTTAATGGTCCTTACAGAGGCTTTCTTTTATTTTTCTTTTGGCTTTCTACTTCCTGAACATTAAATGATCCTGCACTTTTTTGGAAATTAAAGAAAAATATTTGCAGGGTGGACTTATCTGTCTCTCTGTGGCTGTCAACACTGTGTGTGTGTGTATGTGTGTGTGTATGAGTATACAGATTTGGCTATACTTGAGGGCCAAATGTCCTCACTTAAAGGGATAGTTCACCCAAAATTTACCCCCAGGGCATCCAAGATGTAGGTGACTTTGTTTCTTCAGTAGAACATAAATGATGATTTTTAACTTCAACCATTGCAGTATGTCAGCCGTATAATGCATGTCAATGGGAATTCCATCTATATGAGTAAAAAAAACATGCACAGACAAATCCAAATGAAACCCTGCGGCTCGTGACGACACATTGATGTCTTAAGACATGAAACGATCGGTTTGTTCGAGAAACCGAACAGTATTTATATAATTTTTTACCTCTAAAACAACACTATGTCCAACTGCATTGAGCGAGCGCACGCCATCCGGTTCGTGAGGTGTGTACGCGCTCTGGCGTAGTTTACGCAAATGCCGGAAGTGATCTCTCGCACATATACATCACTTATTGTTTACACAGTGCACAAACATTGTAGGTACGATGGCTAATCAAAATGATACTTGCTTGCGCTTATCCAGATTGTTCAAACCGACTTAAAACTAAAAGATTACGCTCTCTCGCGCGAACTCGTTTGGGAGCGGTGACTTTCCACGTATTCCCAACTTCTGAGGCTGCTTGACTGAAGTTATGGTTGATTGCTCTTCGGCTGGATATCAACACACCCATTAATGTACTAAAGTTGTTGAGGGTCTGCAGCCATCATTTTTCCCCTGATGATTTTACATACCCAGGAGAGGATCACGTACGACTTAAACCATCAGCTGTGCCTATGGTTTTTCCACATCCAACTGAGGTATGTGAACAAGATCTTTGTCTGTGTCCTTTTTATTTGTAAAGCTGGCCTTATGAAAAGTAACAAAATAAAAGTTTAAAAGTTTTGATGTAATAAAACCATGTTTTTTAGTTGTTTACTTCCATTTGTATAACAAATATTGCATTACAGGCACCATGTTTAAACTACGCCAGAGCGCGTACACACCTCACAAACCGGATGGCGTGCGCACGCTCAAGGCAGTTGGACAGTGGTGTTTCAGAGGTAAAAAAAGATATAAATACTGTTCGGTTTCTCACACAAACCAATCGTTTCATGTCTTAGGACATCACTGTGTCGTCACACGCTGTAGGGTTTAATTTGGATTTGTCTGTGCATGTTTTTTTACTCTCATAGATTGTGTTACCATTGACATGCATTATACGACTGACAGACTGCAACGGCTGGAGTTAAAAATCATCATTTGTGTTCTACTGAAGATACAAAGTCACCTACATCTTGGATGCCCTTTAAATCTAGTGTTGTGCATGTTTCTTTGATGGTAGATTTAGGGGAGGGGTTGGGTTATGCCATAGAAAATATCAGTAATCTGATATAAAATCAAGTAAAGTCTATGCAATGTCCTCACTAATATAGTGAAACAAATGTGTGTGTCTGTGTGTGCATTTGTCTGAATTGGACAGTGGTGAATGTGGGTTCAGGACTGCCACACAGAGCTGTTCCTCAGTACAAATGACTTGTATAGTTCACTTTTGTATAGTTTCACTTTTATGGTAAAACCAATATTCAGTGTCTATCAGCCGTTTATGCTGTAGCATAATGAGGCATGAAATAGACTTTTTTTCCTCCTTGACCTGTCCCCTGCCAACATTCTTTATTCTGTGCAAAGGAAAAGCAGCTTGAACAAAAAAACAAAGAAAGAAAAGTCTACAGTAACACTGAAAACATTAGATTCTGGTTAAGTTTTTCAACAACTTTGAATTTCTTACTGATGAAAAAGGAAGGTAAAACTTTTCTAGAAATTATTGTAACAAGTTAAATAGTAACAAGCATCAACAAGCATACATTTTTTTAAGGGGTGTGTGTCAATGGATATTAGGCAGCAACATGTATATCATTTATGCAGAAGGCAATCCTATAATGCAACTAATTTAAATAGCATATTTTCCCAACATTTGTGTGTGCTGATGTGTATTTTATGCTTATTAGAGTACTGCATCATTAGCTTAGCAACTTGCTCTTGAAATAAATTGAGTCGAGTACACTTCACATGAGGAGTGCTATTAGCATGACAGCCTTGTTTTCATCCCTGTCTAAAATTAAATATGGCACTACCCTGACTAAAGTATACACTTTTGGCTTAACTCAGATGCATGGCTAAATAGTCAAATACACACAAAAATATGTCACAATCCAAGCATGCAAGTAAACAGTCAGTTTATGTCTTAATTCAAGGTAAACAGTTGGCAGTTCACTAGATTTTGAATCATCAGAGCCTTAGTATGAAACAATATCATCCAATTATCCAGCTAAGTCCGCTTTCTGTTTCAGATGCGACAACAGGCAGTAAGTGGACAGATTGATGGCAATGTTCTCTTTCCACAAGCTCATAGTCGCTATCGGTTATCATATACTTCACAGCCCAGCTGTCTTACTCCAGCACAACAAAACACAGCTGCCGCAGTCTGACTCAGCACAACTCAACATTTCAGCTTCAACTGTTTCCTTATTTGTCATTGCATGTACTAATTCAGTCGGGATTAGGATCTCTGTAAGTCTACTAAAATGGTGGCGTCTGGATGAGGCATTATGGAAGGTCATTTTAGCTAGAAAAACAAGGAAGAAAAGTTTCTAAAGTTGCTTCATTTGAATTTATTCATACATAAGCACAAATTGAAATATATATATATACTATAATGGCCTATAGTGACATTTTTATTTGGAGTAGGGGGGCCTACTCTAATGCTGTAGCCCAGGGGTGTCTAGATATCTAAAGGTACCCTTGGCAGCAATAATTCCCCATGGACAAAAATCAAGTCCCACCCTACATTTTTTCTTGTCCGAGAAGCCATTTCGCTCAGCTGTACATCACATTTTCTGTTTCATGCCGGCTTTAACATATTGAACTGTAAAGTGTTAGCAAGGAAGAAAATTATAAGGTGAAGATCTTGTATGATGATAGAGTGGGTGCTCTGTACAGTTTCCAGGATCAGACTCTTTATTGATTTAATTTTCTTTTTCAACAGATGGAATTCCACCAATATTTGTACCACCAACTGATATTTGTATATTTTATTACTTAGCTCCTTTATTGAACACTATTATTACATAATTGAAGACTTTACACTGTTGTTGGATGAATCAAATTAAAATATCATGCTTTTTATATGTATAAATGTACATTTTTAGAAAAGAAAAACATTTTCAGAAAAACCTGTTCCCTTACATGGTTCAGTAGCTGAGACCTTTGCCTACAAATACATAAAGTTTATGATAATATATTATTAAATAGTAAAAACTAACTTCTAAAACATGTTTTGTCCCTTATCTCAAGAATCAGTGAGGTTATTGCATTCAGTTATTGTATTCAAGGTCAAAATAAATAAGGAGATTGTGAAAAAAATAAGTCAGATATTCTTATCTGGACAGGATTAGATTTCTCAGAGGAGTAAGTTTAAAAAAAAAGCAGTAGGTCATTTACCTCCTCATGGACACCTAGTCATGTCCACAAATAGAGACATATACAGCAGAGAAGATTCACAAGTAACAAAGCTGTGCTTAATATGATTCATGTCAAACTGGATAAGACAACCCCAGGCTGTAAAGATATGCTGTGCCTTCACTTCTTATTGGATTCTCTATCCTAGAATACTAATTAAAGGGACAGTTTTCCCAAAATTGACATTTACTCTCTCTCATGTGGTTCCAATAGCATTTTATGTTATTTTCTAGGCAGAATGAGCAAGCTGCACTTCTTCATAGAAAGAAAGTGGATGCTGATTTATTGTCAAACAAAAAAGACTATATACTTTAATTAGTCCATATGACTCATGCACTATATTTCTTCCAGTCTTCTGAGTCCAATGCTAAGCTGTAAACATTTTAGTCTGAAATCATATCAGTCTGGTTTTTGTGAAGTCGGACAGACAGAGATAATGGAGCTTTGTCCAGCACGTCTACACGTTATTCAAACTAGAGTTGGCCTTGACGCTGTGCGCTTGCTCAAAAAAAGAGAGGTGATGCACAATGTGTATTTAATCCTTCAAAATGGATTACTTGGAGAGATAAAGACTTGACTGTAACTGTTTGTGTAAACATGCTTAATGTCAGGCAGTGTTTGTGTATGAATGCACCACCCAAAGAAACTTTATTCACTGCACTACCACACTTTAAAGGTTATCATGTAAGTATCTTGTGATCGAGTTCAATTCAAAATAGAAATCTTAAATACCATGACATGACGTACCTCAGAAATGTGGCAGCAGTATGTTGCTATCAGCACAGTACTTGACAGTGGTTTGAGGGCTCTTGTGTGACGGGCTGGTCTGGGTGTGTGCCAATGGTACAGCTCTGCTTATAGGTTAAATTGTTCAGGGTTACTTTGTTCAACTCCAAATAATTCTCAAATCAAACCAGTTTACTCAAAAATACCTCATACTGTATATTGGACTTTCAGGTATGTGTGTGTGTGTGTGTGTGTGTGTGTGTGTGTCACGGATGGCACAGAGACAAGAAGAAAAGATCCAAATGCAGCTTTAGTGGGGTAATCCAAAGTCGTAATCCAGACAGGCAAGGGTCAAACTCCACAGAACAGTCCATACAAAAACAAAGAAAACAGAAACAAAAGCCAGTGACCATAAACGAAACCTCAATAACAAAAGCAGAAACAAACAGGGTATAAATAGACACTAATGATAAAACACAAAACAGCTGAGTGCAATGACGGGATAATGAGTCCGGGAAGTGGGTTATGGGAATTGAAGTCCAAGTGAGGTGAGACAATAGTCCATGTTGGAGTGACCTCTAGTGGCTAACCTGGGCACTCCAACTGGTGATCATGACAGTGTCCTGTTTTTTTTTTTTTTTTTTTTTATCCCGGTGGGGACCTGAATGCACTGACTCATGGGGACCTAAATTGAGGTCCCCAAGACTAATAAATACAAAGAAACAGTAAATGAATTCATCCTTCCTAATAGCAAATACTTAATCTAAACAAGACAGAAACTGGGTATTAAGCAAAACACTTACGTCGTCTCCACTGACTTATTGCTTCTTCTAAGTTTGGAGAGTGTTCAGGCAGTTTATATATCATTACGGTCACTGACCAGGCCTTTATAATTAGCAAAGCAAAGCCTAAAGGACACGAATGGCTCAAATCAAAATTAGTGCGGGACAGTTCGCCACTTAAGCACAGATGATACGCAAACTACATTTCGCAGCTGGATAAAGCAAATCAGTGTCTCTCGCTAGTAAATTTTAGATGGATGCGAATTGTAATCAAGGTAAAGATGATTGCGGTGGCATACAGGAGTCGTACAGTAAGCACACGTGAGTCCATTATTATTAATGCACAAACTGTGTATGTGTTCTTGACGCACTGATCACACATTGTATTTATGCAGACACATTTCAGTACATTGTTTCCACACACATTCAGGATGTATTAATCTGACATGTATGTTGCTGTGTTTCGTAACTCTGAATGGAAATGTGTACTGTATAGGTATATGCAGTCAGGTCAAGGCAGTTGATTTAGGTATTTTTTGGCATCCCCATGTGGTCCTGTATGTGGTCAGTATCGCAACTTGACATGTCTAAAACGTGAAGTACACATAGGCCTTCTGTACACTGAATTCTGAAAAGTTTTGTTCTGTAATGTTTTTTTTTTTTTTTTTTTTTTTTTTCCATGTGCGCTTTGGTGTGCATAAATTAATGAATTATTTGGCCCCCTATATCATTTGGTCATTTGATGTCCTTTTGGAGTCTCCAAGTGTCCTTTTTTGGAAAGGCATCTACATTCGGCTTGAAAAAAGCTAACAGGAAATACAGTTTTGTGAGAATCATCCTTCAATCTGATATTTTACTTTGCCAGATAAAGCAAATGATGACAAAATAAACACGTTGAACAAGATAAATGATACGTGTATCATGCAAGCTTTCTCAAGGGTCTATTTTGAGTCCTATTCTATTTTCCTTGTATATGTTACCTTTGGAGTCTATTTTCAGGAAATATCAGATTGCATAGCACTGTTATGCTGACGACACTCAAATGCATGTCCTATAACACCCAGTTGATGAGTCCTGTTCCAGTATTAAGTGTCTCGAAGATGTAAAATGCTGGATGGCTAAGAATGTTCTCCACATAAATGAGAACAAAACTGAGGTTGTTGTTTTTGGCCCTCTTAGCTCTTCACCCTTTATCACCAATTACTTGGGGCTGCTCTTTGGTCTTATGCAAAAAATCTGGTTGTATTATTTGATTCTGAGTTGAATTTTCGAAAACAAGGTAACGCTGTGGTGAAAACTAGTTTCTATCACCTAAGGTAAATGCCAAGATAAAACCTATGCTCTCAGCTACAGATCTGGAGAGGATTGACCATGCATTTATATCATCCAGAATGGACTATTGTAATGTTGTGTATTTAGGACTCTCCTTATCATTGATGAACTGACTGCAGCTGGTCCAAAATACTGCTGCTATATCAAAATACTGTTACCTATCAGATATCTGATCAATTTCAAGGCCCTATTAATCATTTTTTAAATTTTAACTGGCCTCCCCCTCATACAGTGGTAGAATCTGTTAAGTAATTTTTTCTGTTAAGTAAGTCTGTGAGTAATTTTAAAGGTGCCCTAGAATTCAATATTGAATTTATATTGGCATAGTTGAATAACAAGAGTTCTGTACATGGAAAAGACATACAGTACATAGTTTCAAACTCCATTGTTTCCTCCTTCTTATATAAATCTCATTTGTTTAAAAGACCTCCGAAGAACCTGGCGAATCTCAACATAACACCGACTGTTACGTAACAGTCAGGGTCATTAATATGTACGCCCCCAATATTTGCATATGTCAGCCCATGTTCAAGCATTAGACAAGGGCAGGACGTCTGGATGTGCACAGCTGAATCATCAGACTAGGTAAGCAAGCAAGAACAATAGCGAAAAATGGCAGATGGAGCGATAATAACTGACATGATCCATGATAACATGATATTTTTTGTGATATTTGTGAATTGTCTTGCTAAATGTTTAATTAGCATGTTGCTAATGTACTGTTAAATGTGGTTAAAGTTACCATCGTTTCTTACTGTATTCACGGAGACAAGAGAGCCGTCGCTATTTTCATTATTAAACACTTGCAGTCTGTATAATTCATAAACACAACTTCATTTTTTATAAATCTCTCCAACAGTGTAGCATTAGCCATTAGCCACAGGGCATATAGCCTCAAACTCATTCAGAATCAAATGTAATACATCCAAATAAATACTATACTTACATGATCCGATGTATGCAAGCAGCATGCATGACGGACATCTTGTAAAGATCCATTTTGAGGGTTATATTAGCTGTGTAAACTGTGTTTATGCTGTTCAAGGCAAGCGTGAGCTCCGGGGGAGGGGGAGCGGGATATTTAAAGGGGCCGCAACCTATATATCGGTGCATAGTTAATGATGCCCCAAAATAGGCAGTTAAAAATGAATTTAAAAAAATCTATGGGGTATTTTGAGCTGAAACTTCACAGACACATTCAGGGGACACCTTAGACTTATATTACATCTTTTAAAAAATAAGTTCTAGGGCACCTTTAACAAAATAAGAGATATCATACAAAATTCATGTTATTTTTTGTTTAGTACTGTCCTGAGTAAGATATTTTTCATAAAAAATGTTTACATATAGTCCACAAGACAAAAAAAAATAGCTGAATTTATTAAAATAACCCCGTTCAAAAGTATGTGAACCATTGATTCTCAATACTGCGTGTGGTTACCTGATGATCCACAACTGTTTTTATGTTTTGTGATGGTTGTTCATGAGTCTCTTGTTCTAAGCAGTTAAACTGAGCTCTGTTCTTTAGAAAAATCCTCCAGATTCTTCAGTTTTCAAGTATTTTTTGCATGTTTGAACCCTTTCCAGCAGTGACTGTATGATTTTGAGATTCATCCTTTCACACTGAGGACGACTGAGGGACTTGAACATAATTATTAAAAAAGGTTTAAACATTCACTGATGCTCCAGAAGGAAACAGGATGCATTAAGAGATGGGGGGTGAAAACTTTTGAACAGGATGAAGATGTCCACATTTTTCTTATTTTGTTGAAATATCTTCTTCTTTTTTTTTTTTTTTTTTCATTTAGTACTGCCCTTCAGAAGGAGGACTCATGAACAACCATCACAAAAGATCATCCAGGTAACCACATACAGTATTAAGAATCAATGGTTTAAAATTCAGCTATTTTTTTTGTCTTGTGGACTATATGTGTCACGATCACGTCTGTTCCTGTCACATCCCGGACTACATTTCCCATGATCCTCCATTGCTCATCACCTACACTCACTTCACAATCACTCCACACTAATCACCACACCCAGCTGCCACTCATTACCAGGACTATAAAGGACTGTCACACACACCACCTCACCGCGAAGTCTTGATTTCCCAGTGTGTCATTTCTGAGCGTTTCTGTGTTTCCTGTCTGCCCGTGTTTGATCTTGCCTGTTCCTGTTTATTGACCCGTTGCTGCCTGTCCTGACTCTTGCCTTGTATACCGACCTGTGAATGATATCCGCCTGCCTCGATCTACTGCCTGTACTCTGACTACGACTCTGCCTGTTCCTTGCTGTTCCTGTTTGCCCCTGATCGACCCAGCCTGTACGACTATGCTCACTTTGAATAAAAGCTTGCAACTGGATCTCTGCCTCAGTCCCGCTTCGTTACAGAAGACTTCGCCACCACCAAGATCCAGCAGCTTTACCAGAGAACATTTGTATGGTATGGATATTGATCATTTGTTATTGTGGAGTACGCAGGGCACGCGATCGTTAGAGGATTATGTGCAGGAATATCTGGACATTGCTTACCTCTCTGATCTACCGGACTGTGCTCTGATTGACTTCTTTTGTGATGGCGTCAACCAACCTCTCCAGAGTAGATTAAGACGAGAGGGACCGCGTTCATCACTCTGCGGTTTTATGGACTATGCTCTGTTGTTAGTTGGTTCTCCATTTACTGTGGGTGTCGCGGTGGAATGCGATTCCTCGGCTGGCTGTGTAATGGCCGCCGCACCTAAGGACACTCACAAGATGGCGGCTTCCATAACAGCAACACCAGTCCACGTCTCTGCTGATCGCCCAGAGCCACGTCACGTCTCCGCTGATCGCCAAGAGCAACGTCACGTCTCCGCTGATCGTCCAGAGTCACGTCACGTCGCTGGTCCTGTCAGAGAGCGGAGAGGATTGCGTGCCAGCATGAATGATCCTCCACTGACTACAGCACGAGCAGCTGGCATTCCGAAACCCACGGGCGCTTCGCTCTCAAGCCAGCCGGACGCTTCGCTCTCAAGCCAGCCGGACGCTTCGCTCTCAAGCCAGCCGGACGCTTCGCTCTCAAGCCCGCCGGACGCTTCGCTCTCAAGCCCGCCGGCCGCTTCGCTCTCAAGCCCGCCGGCCGCTTCGCTCTCAAGCCCGCCGGCCGCTTCGCTCTCAAGCCAACCGGGTGCAACGCTCTCAAGCTCGCCTGTTGCAACGCTCTCAAGCTCGCCTGTTGCAACGCTCTCAAGCTCGCCTGTTGCAACGCTCTCAGGCTCGCCTGTTGTAACGCTCTCAAGCGCCCTGGACGCGATGGACAAGATGGCTGCTTTGCCAGTGCCTACGGGCAAGATGGCCGCCCCTTCAGTGCTCACGGAGGTAAGGGGCGTTCCAGCCATTGAGTCCGCTCCAGAACCCGCTTCAGCCAGTGAGTTTGCTCCAGAGACCGCTCCAGTCGGTGAACCATCGCCTCACTCCCGGAGGAAGAGGAGGAGGAGGAGGAAGAAGGCGTCCTCCTCTCCTCAAGACGCAGACGCCGTTCAAGAGGCCGCTGTGGGCCTGGAGACCACTCCAGAGGTCTCTCCTGCTCCGCCCAAGCGTCATGCTCTACCAGCACCGCTTAAGCGTCTTGCCCTGCCGGCGCCTACTGAGCTCCTCGCCCTGCCGGCGCCACCTGCGCTCCTCGCCCTGCCGGCGCCTACTGAGCTCCTCGCCCTGCCGGCGCCACCTGCGCTCCTCGCCCTGCCGGCGCCACCTGCGCTCCTCGCCCTGCCGGCGCCACCTGCGCTCCTCGCCCTGCCGGCGCCACCTGTGCTCCTCGCCCTGCCGGCGCCACCTGTGCTCCTCGTCCTGCCGGCGCCATCTGCGCTCCTCGCTCTGCCGGCGCCACCTGCGCTCCTCGTCCTGCCGGCGCCACCTGCGCTCCTTGCTCTGCCGGCGCCACCTGCGCTTCTCGCTCTGCCGGCGCCACCTGAACTCCCTGCCTTGCCAGCACCACCCGAGCTCCTGACCCTGCCGGCGCCATCCAAGCTCCTAGCCCTGCCAACGCAACCCAGGCGTCTCGCCCTGCCGGAACCACCTGTACTCCTTGCCCACGAGGCCGCAACAGACCCCGTTGAAATCCCCAAGAACTTTTTGGGGGGGGGCAGTATACCTGTGGGTGGGCACTCTGCCTGGCCACTGCCGTCATTGGCCTTTGAACTATTATGGCCATTTATGGACCCTAACCTGCCGTGGTTACCCAAACCACCTGACCTACCGTGGTTACCCAAACCACCTGACCTGCCGTGGTTGCTCAAGTCACCTGACCTGCCGAGGTTACCCAAGCCACCTGATCCCCTATGGCCTTCTGACACTCCGGACTCACCATGGCTGCCCGTGGCACCTGATCCGCCATGGCTGCCCATAGCACCTGACCCGCCATGGCTGCCCGGGAACCTGCATTGGAGACTCCATTCCTGTCCGCCACTAGAGCTCCAATGCACCCACCCCCCCTCCCTATTGGTGTCATCTACGCAGCGAGGACGCGCCTTCCGGGAGGGGGGCGTTATGTCACGATCACGTCTGTTCCTGTCACATCCCGGACTACATTTCCCATGATCCTCCATTGCTCATCACCTACACTCACTTCACAATCACTCCACACTAATCACCACACCCAGCTGCCACTCATTACCAGGACTATAAAGGACTGTCACACACACCACCTCACCGCGAAGTCTTGATTTCCCAGTGTGTCATTTCTGAGCGTTTCTGTGTTTCCTGTCTGCCCGTGTTTGATCTTGCCTGTTCCTGTTTATTGACCCGTTGCTGCCTGTCCTGACTCTTGCCTTGTATACCGACCTGTGAATGATATCCGCCTGCCTCGATCTACTGCCTGTACTCTGACTACGACTCTGCCTGTTCCTTGCTGTTCCTGTTTGCCCCTGATCGACCCAGCCTGTACGACTATGCTCACTTTGAATAAAAGCTTGCAACTGGATCTCTGCCTCAGTCCCGCTTCGTTACAATATGTAAACATCTTTTATATAAAATATCTTACTCAGGACAGTACTAAATAAAAAAATAACATGCATTTTGTATGATCTCTCTTATTTTGTTAAAATTATTCATGTTTTCACCAATTCTGCAAGGGGTTCCCAAACTTTCTCATACCACTGTATCTGTCAGATCTTGTTATTCTACACCATCCAGTAAAGAATTTGAGAAAATGCCTTGTTGATGCCAGAGGTCAGAGGAGAATGGCCAGACTGGTTTGAGCCGACAGAAAGGAACCAGTAACTCATAACCACTTGTTATAACTAAGGTCTGCAGAAGAGCATCGCTGAACGCACATGATGAACCTTGAAGCAGATCAGCTACAGCAGCAGAAGACAAATCCAGGTCCACTCCTGCTAGCTCTATCCAGCAAACTGAGCACAGGCTCACCAGAATTGGACAACAGACGATTGGAAAAACGCTGGCTGGTCTGATGAGTCTCGATTTCTGCTGCGACATTCAGATAGTAGGGGCAGAATTTGGTGTAAACAACATGAACGCATGCATCCATCTTGCCTTGTTTTGATGGTTCAGGCCGGTGGTGGTGGTATAATAGTGTCAGGGATATTTTCTTCAGGCACGTGCAGAGGGGGGTGATTTGGGAGCTTGAACCCCTGCCCAGAAATGTATCAAAAGTTCCCCTCTCAACAATTATCAACAATATTATTGTGGTCAATAAAACAAAATGAATTTGAATTATAATTAATATGACAATGTATTGCTGGGCGGTATGACCAAAAATCTGTATTTTTAAGATTCTGGCAGTTTCGCGGTATATCACATTTGAACTGAAATTCAAGGGGTACCACTCAATTATGAAATTAGTTGGAACAACTTAATTTTTTGGCAAAACTAATTTTTAATTAACTTAAAAATGAGTGTTTATGCTACAAATGAGTAAGTTCCCCTAACTCAGTGTAGTTTGATACAAGAATTCAACAGTTCAAATGCACAGCTATCATAACACATTCTAAATCTAACTTATTTAACATGTAAACTTAATGAATGCAATATATAACTGCATTAGCACAGTCATTGTTCATATGGTCAGTGTAATGTATACTTTCATGTTCTTTTCTACTGTTAGCACTGGCTTGCTTATTTGGGGACACTTAATATTCAACAATATTATTGGTCTGACTGCACTGACATTATTTGATGAGAACTGAACAGAGCTGATGACTTTGCTGTTTTCTGCAGAGCTGTTTTAGAGCCAAATTGAACTAATTTAATAATTGATGATTTTTATTATAGAACTGAATCAACTCTGAACTGACTTCAGCTGAACAATGACATTTGTTTTCTTTTTAGAGCTGCTTTACCAACAAACTGAACTATGTTTGCATCAATGAATCATTACTTTCCTTTTTATCCCTGCAAAGCTGCTTTGAAACAATCTATATTGTAGGTGACTTGACTTTACATTTATCCACCAACAAATTAACCACAAGCTCCATTCTTCAGCATAATGGTTACCACAAAAACTTAACAGAAACTTTTATAAAATGTCATACATAACAGCATTAAACACAAAATAATTTCAGCATTCACTATCCTTATCCTCCTTATTTTTAACTTGCAGGCAAGCATTTATTTATAAGTTGTGGTAATAGGTCCTCTGAATTTATTTTTGCAGGTATAAAAGACTAGAAATGGTATCGACATACCACTAACTTTGACAGAAAAATGACATACGCCTACCAATCATTATCACCCAAACTCATTGAAATTGGAATTTCAGTTCTCCTCTGTTCACATGAATGGCTGACCTTTCTTGGAAAATGCAGGATATTATTTAAAAGGTTGAGAGGCCATTTTTTCCTTTCTTCAGGCAAATGTCTCATCTGGTTTTCATGTTATCCCTGTGGAGCCCAGGAAACTGGCCCCAGTAGATTGGCATGACTGTCGACTCATATTTGTCTTCATTTATTGTTATAGTCATTTATTAAAACTCAGCAGGGAGGGATGAACTGGCACTGTAAAATGAATTATAACTCCATATTAAGCAGGAGGAGATATTCCCCTAATGTCTTAATTAAAGGCATGGGATCTAGAATTAGGGCTAGGGATGCTCTATGAGTATTTTAGTATACAGTGCCCTCCGTAAGTATTAGGACAGTAAAGACAAAATTGCTCTGTTAGCTGTGGTGTCAAGACATCTATAAATAAGATTAAAAGATTAATATAAGGCAGAAGTACAGAATGTCACATTTTATTATTGGCTGTTTCAACACAAAATGTCTACCAACTAAGAAGTACAGCACTTTTAGAGTTTCATCCCTCTGCCTAATGTGAGCATAAGTATTGTGACGATTAAACTTAAAGCAAATGTAAGCTAATATTTAGTTGTAAATCCCTTGCAAGCAATCACAGGAGCGAGTCTGTGACCCATAGACATCACCAGACTATTGGTTTCACACTTTGAAATGCTTTTTCAGGCCTTTAATGCAGCCATTTTCAGGAGTTTCTGCCTTTAGTCTCCTCTTCAGATGGTGAAATGCTTGTTCAGTCGGATTTAAATCTAGAGATTGACTTGGTCAATATAAGACCCAAAATTTCTTTACCATGATAATCTTGATTGAGTTGGCAGTACTAGAGTTTGGGTCACTGCCTTTTGCCATATGAAGCTCTTCCCAGTGAGTCTGGTGGCATTTTCTTGAACACTGGTAGGAAAGTTTCTTTTGTACACTTCTGAATTCATTCTTCTGCTGCCATCATTGAATATGTCATCAATAAAGCTGATTGAGCCTGTTCCCGAGGCAGACATGCATGCCCATGACATGACACTACCTCCATCCATGCTTTCCAGATGAGGTTACATGCCTTTTTTCTCCACATTTTTGCTTTCCCACTTTAATTAAGGTTAATCTTTGTCTCATCTGTCCATAAAACTCTGTTCTAACTCTACTGGCTTCTCTCTCTGTGTGTTTTTGCAAATTCAAATTGGCTTTCCTATTTTTGGTACTGATCAGATGTTTGATCTTGCTGTGTATCCTCTGAAATTTTGTTGGTGAAGATTGTGAGACCATCATCCCAGCTTTCTGGAGGTTTCTGGTGATTTTTCTGGCAGTGATTTTAGAGTTTTTTTTCACAGCCCTTGTCATTTGTCTATCATCAACTCGTGTTGACCGACAACGACCAGGGTAGCGTTTCCCAAAAGTATCGTAAGCCTAAGTCGATTGTAGCTCCATTGGTGGCAATGAAGCTACGATCGACTTAGGCTTACGATGCTTTTGGGAAACGCTACCCTGGTCGTTGTCGGTTGCTGAAGCTTGCCAGATCTGCCTTTTTCAGGACATTCCAAACTAGACATCCCAAGTCAATCTCTAGATTTAAATCCTATTGAACAAGCATTTCACCAGCTGAAGAGGAGACTAAAGGCAGAAACTTCCCAAAACAAGCAACTGTTGAAAATGGCTGCATTAAAGGCCTGGAAAAGCATTTCAAAGTGTGAAACCAAGAGTCTGATGATGTCACAGACTCACTCTTGTGATTGCTTTCAAGGGATTTACAACTAAATATTAGCTTTTACACTTTTATATTTGCTTTAAGTTGCTAAGTTAAACCGTCCCAACACTTATGGATGGAGGTAGTGTCATGTCATGGGCATGCATGTCTGCCTCGGGAACAGGCTCAATCAGCTTTATTGATGACATATTCAATGATGGCAGCAGAAGAATGAATTCAGAAGTGTACAAAAGAATCTTGCCTACCAGTGTTCAAGAAAATGCCACCAGACTCACTGGGAAGAGCTTCATATGGCAAAAGGCAATGACCCAAAACTTTAGTACTGCCAACTCAATCAAGATTATCATGGTGAAGAAATTTTGGGTCTTATATTGACCAAGTCAATCTCTAGATTTAAATCCGACTGAACAAGCATTTCACCATCTGAAGAGGAGACTAAAGGCAGAAACTCCTGAAAATGGCTGCATTAAAGGCCTGAAAAAGCATTTCAAAGTGTGAAACCAATAGTCTGGTGATGTCACAGACTCGCTCCTGTGATTGCTTGCAAGGGATTTACAACTAAATATTAGCTTACATTTGCTTTAAGTTTAATCGTCACAATACTTATGCTCACATTAGGCAGAGGGATGAAAGTTCTGTACTTAGTTGGTAAAACATTTTGTGTTGAACAGTAATAAAATGCCAATAATAAAATGTGACATTCTGTACTTCTGCCTTATATTAATCTTTTAATCTTATTTATAGATGTCTTGACACCACAGCTAACAGAGCAATTTTGTCTTTACTATCCCAATACTTATGGAGGGCACTGTATATGCCACTATATGCATTTGAGATACGTCAAATCAGTTTTATTTTTATAGCTTTTTTACAATATATTTTCAAAGCAGCTTACAGAGTGATCACTATGTCGATAGTCCACTTTAGACATTTTAACAATTATAAGTACAGTAATCATAAGTAGTAAAATAATTATAAGTTTTGAGAAACACGTGTTATGTAATCAGATTACTTTTTCATGTAGCTTTACTTTTACATTTACAACAAAATATCTGAATTACTTTTTCAAATAAGTAACGCAAATTACTTTGTTTTCCCATTTATTGACTGACAGCTCTCCTGTCCCCATGTTGAGAGGAAGTGGAAGTAAGTGCAGAGGTGTGTTGAACTTTCGTCCTATTCTTCTGCGATCCAAAATGGCAGCACAGCTGACAGTTTTATTTGAGCTGCACCCTCTATTGTACTCTATTGAATTTGCATTTCCTTCAGCCTGAGGCTTATTAATTTCACTTTTGATGTGAAAGGGCATTTACATTTACCAAAAATAGAACTTGCAAACAAGCAAGCCCAGCCCAGATGAGAAAAAGTAAAGCAAAAGTAACTTAATGCATTACTTTCTATAAAAAGTAATGCAATATTGTACAGCATTACTTTTAAAAGTAATTTTCCCAACACTGAATATAACTTTGCAACTCTCATTAGAGTATTAGTAGACTGTTAGGTTAGGGTTCGGGTTAGTAGAATAAGTTGACATACTTGCAAAGCTATTTATAGTCAGTAGAATGTCTGTCGTGGAGCATCAAAATAAAGTGTTAGCAGATATTAAGCAGTAAACTAGTCTATATATATATATATATATATATATATATATATATAGATTCGAGTACATTAGCTATGACTCAGGTATTATATGGGTAATGGAATTAAGTTTAAATTTAAATTGTATTTCCCTAAAGTCAATCAGTATATTAATCAGTAAAAGCAAGTAACACAATAACAGCAAAACTAGATCTGAAATTTGCAAAGAGTTATTTATGCAATTCTGTTTAGTGATGCCACTGGAAATTACACTCTTTATTTTTAATGAACTAGTTTGGGGTTTTGCAAACTATTCGATTAGTTCTTCTGCTACTTTATGCATTTGGCTGTTTTGGACTAGTCTCCTTCATATCATTAACACAGTAACCTGTGATGGCCTGAGTTATATCTGTTGAATCATCAGTATCTATTACTTTCGATGGACAAAAATTATGATGGCAAAGTCTACACAATCTACTGTTTCTGTACAACCATTTGTTAGCAATGACATGAAAGTATTTCTATGATTGTGATATAATTTCAGATATACTCACCCCTAAACAGGATATAAAAACAAAATAGACTGTGGTTGGTACCTTTACATATAAGTCAGATGATGTGCTCTTCCTGTGGGCGTGAATAAGCTGCGACCATACTCTATGAAACTTCCCCGCTATGCAAGCCTAGGCAAGCCCTAGAATGTAATAATAAAAGTGAATGTGAGTCACATACTGCAGGCTACATATTTCTGGTTGTACATTCAAACTAAATGGAGTATAAACCCATCATTTGAAAAAGAGGTGACAACACAGTGAGGAAAAAAAACAGCTGGGAGTGATGAGAAGAGAAGCAGATTTTTACAAGACTTCTGCTTTGTCTTTTGACACTGCTTTTTGTTTTTCAAAGTTAGGGAAAAAGGCTGAAATATTCAATGCTGCTTTCATCTATTTGGAGTCCAGGTTTTTTATGCACAAGGGGGTTATTAAGAAGCTGCAATGGCAAAGTGAAAGCACCACCCCTCCTTTGAAGGTTCTCTCGTAACTAGCTTTTATAGTTCCATCAAATTACGCCTGGCCTACTAAGCATGTCTCAGCTACGTAGCTCAAACTCGTTAATAAAAGTCTGCCGAGAGTCACCCGCTGCAAAGCAAGTGCACGAGGTCGAGATTGTCACCGTGGAAACGTGAGATAGCATGCACCTGTTCCTTCCCTGGAGAGGGGCGACCGAGCCCTCTCCTCCAGGGAAGGTGAGGCGATTCCTTGGAGTGTCATCGGCTGCCAGATTAAACTGAACACAAAGAGCCACATTTGATACAGACATCAAGTTCTTGCTCAGCTCTGCAGACAAACGATATCAACAATCCATCAAACAGTTGGAAAGTTGGTGTTATTAATGCTTACCATGCAAAAAATTAGGAGAACATGGAATAATGCAAAAATCAAACTTTCAAAGTAAAAAACATATGCTTAAAGGATTAGTTCACTATGTCATCCCACATGTCATCCAACATTTTTATGTCTTTCTTTCTTCAGTCAAAAAGAAATTAAGGTTTTTGAGGAAAACATTCCAGGATTTTTCTCCATATAGTGGACTTCACTGGGGTACAATGGGTTGAAGGTTCAAACTGCAGCTTCAAAGGGCTCACTGTAAAACTTTGCTGTAAATTTACAGCTAATTTCTAACAGTATTATACTGTATTTTCATAAAACAGTAACATTCTGTATATTTTATAGAATGTCTGTAAATATACAGTAGTTTTCTGTTTTCAGCCCTTTTCACTCGTAATACAGTATAATACTGTAGAAGCATTGCATTATGGGATTGATTTTTTTTTTCCACGCTCATTTCAAATTTCTAGGCCAGGCATACATTTTAGCTTTTCTCCCAACGCTTTTAGTGTTTCACTTCGACTCTTCACGGTTTAATGTTATCATTAAACGATATTTGAGTAAATATTGTGTGCAGTTTTAAGCTTTCGAAGCGTCAGTTTGCCTGAGACGCGGGATGACCGGACGCCGCTGCTGAGAAGACGGAGATGTTATTTTCCGCCTGATTAATCAAAACGTTTGTGCCCGTGTCGAGAAGACGGAACGATTGTTCGGCTGAGAATACGGTAAGTCACTCTTTTCTGGAGCTTTTCGTTCGCGTTTTTACTTTGTCATGAATTGTTTGATCTTGAAATGTTAAACTTCTCATGAGCAAACAGTTAACGTTGCTCTGTTTTCAGCGCTTCACGCAGTAACACTTGATGTTTCATCTTATAGACGAATCTAAGTTATTCTTACAACCTGATTTTTTTTCTCGTTTCAGTCTGAATCATCTGATGCAGCTCCATTGTTTACGTAAGTGTTGTGCTTATTTTCACGTATATCAGGTTTATGATAAAGAATTCAGTGAATAAACTATTTTATTTTGTCAATTATTTTAAGCATTATTTTAAGATGCATCTTTTCTGAAGTGTAACAGGACACATTACTGAGATCATATGCTTAGCTGTGAGTCCTTGTGTTCACAAGAATGCTATGGTGAATGAATGCACAATATTCACTTCTCTCTCTCTTTGCTTTTCTGCTTTTAGGCTCTTTGACATACACCCTAATCATGGCTCAAGAACCAGAAAGGGGGAAAATTGTGAAATTCTGTGAAATATGGTTTTGTTAATGTAAGTATTGCACCTAATTTAACATGTGATGTAATAAGGTTTATGGCAAAGAATGGACTACTTGCACTGAGGCTTGTAACACACTTACATTTTGAAATAATACAACTTGCCTATTTCTGCTTAGTGATCGATGCTGCAGTGTGTGTGAGACCTGATGAATAAGATCAAAACAACCTTCATTTATTTTTAATAAATATGTTAATCCCTATTTTTCATTGACAATCATTTCACTGTATGTAATTCACTCAATTCTTAGTATTCAAATTCTTAATATTTAAAGTATATTTGTCAGTCCGCTGCCAGTGCGTTACTGTTTAAAGGGTTAGTTCACCCAAAAATAACATTTCTGTCATTTACTCTCCCTCATGCCGTTCCACACCCATAAGACCTTTACTCATCTTCAGAACACAAATTAAAATATTTGTGATGCAAGAGCTTTCTGTCACATGTCACAGAGACACATGGATTACTTTAACAATTGAGTTTACTACCATTCTTGACCTTGAATGTGTAAGTTGTGCTGCTGCCTATGGAGGAACAGAAAGCTCTCAGATTTCATCAAAAAATATCTCCATGTGTGTTCCAAAGATGAACTAAGGTCTTACGGGTGTGGAACGACACAAGGGCAAGTAATTAACAACAAACCGAAATTTAATTTTTGGGTAAACTAACCCTTAAAGATTAAATATTTAACATTGCTAAATGTCTTGAGGCAGGTACCATTTATTTAACTATTTTAAAAGACTGGGATAAGAGCACCAACACACACAAGCTTGTACTTATCATTACTTTATTAAATTAATTAAAATGTAAATTCAACAGGTAAAAAATATAAGAAAAACAGTAAGAGAAAAACAGTTAATGAGAAGATGAGCACTGGACTGCAGCAGGTTAGTGGTGTAAATTGGTGTGCTGAATGCTTTTACCAGAAACTCCAGAGATGTAGTACGACATACAATGTGGAAGCTGTTGTGCATATAGTCCATTCAATGAATGAACGATTTCATTGAATACAATTATTAGCATTTTTTATTTTTTTTGCAACTTTTCTGAAGTGCTAATTGGATATTTTAACTTACTGCAATCAAATGCTTAGGCATTTGAAATGCTATGGTGCATATATTCACAATATTCATTACTGTTTTCTCTCTCTCCTTTTTTTTCTTCTCTTTTTCTTCTTTTATAGGTACTTTGACATCAACCATGAACACGGCCCAAGAAGAAGAGAAAGTGACTTCCAAGACTGGCAACACTGTGCAAAAAAGGAGCAGTACTGAAAAACTTGTAGGCCTACTATTTGTTTTTACTCCACATTTGGAAAAATGTTAAAAGTAAATAATATTGCTGTATTGTTCATTGATAACTGTTGATTGCATTTAAAATGTTGACCTTTCAACGTTGCAATTTTCTTCTTTTTAAAAATAAAAGTTTTAAAACTCAGAGTATGTTGCTTTCCATTTCCTTTGCCATAACATAACAAAAGTATATTTTTAATGATTTAATGACATATATAAGTACAGTATGAAAAGCTGTATAAATGCAGTTAATAGCTGTAGATAAACAGTATAATACTGTAAAAGTACATAATATTACAGCAGGATACTGTATTTGGTAATTACAGTATTATACTGTAAATGTTGTTTACAGAAGTAGTACTGTAAAAATACAGTAAGTGGCTGGCAACCCAGCTGCCAGTATTTTACTGTAAATTTACAGCGAAAAGTTTTACAGTGCTCTACACGATCCCAGCCGAGGAATAAGGGTCTTATCTAGTGAAATGATCGGTCAAAAAAAAACAAAAAATTACGTAATCACGGTGGAAAGGTCCCGTGTGACATAGGTGTTAGTACCAATCCAGTGTCTACAAAGCGAACATGCAAAGATGGCCTTTACAAATAAAGGTAAAATAATGGTGCGGATGATTTTGAAGTTGGAGAAGAAAATGAGACTTTGTTTTTCACCCAACCGTGATACTTCTGCCTACGTCACGCGTGACCTTTCCAACATGATTACCTAATGCACATCACAGAGCAGTGCAAGACAAGCATTTGTAGTTAAAAAAGTATATACATTTTTATTTTCTTAGAAAATGACCAATTACTTCGCTAGGTAAGACTCTTATTCCTCATCTGGGATCATGTAGAGCTCTTTGAAGCTGAACTGAAACTAACATTTGGACCTTCAACCAGTTGAACCCCAGTGAAGTCCACTGGAATGTTTTTCTCAAAAATCCTTAATTTCTTTGTTTAAAGAACAAACCTTTGTTCCTTAAACCTTTGTTTAACTGACACATGCACAAAGAAAATATTTCCAATGTTTTCACTTACCAACTTAATTGTATTTTGTAAATATAAACAAATTTTGATTTTGATGGCTGCAACACACTCCAAAAAAGTTGGGACAGAGGCATGTTTACCACTGTGTCACATCACCTTTCCTTTTAAATTACACTTTTTAATCATCTGGGAATTGAAGATACTAATTGTTACACTTTTGCATGTGGAATTTTTACCCAATCTCGCCTGATATAAGACAACAGTCTGTGGTCGTCGTTGTCTGATTCTACTTTTCATGATGGGCCATACATTTTCAATGAAACATATATGGACTGCAGGTAGGCAGTCAAGAATATCCACTCTACGGTGTAGTGTCTAAGAACCCACTCTGTTGTAGCATGTGCAGAATGAGGCCTTGCTTCCCAGAAAAGATGTCATGGCAATGTATGTCTCTGTACAATCCCAATATACACCTCCACATCAATGGTACCTTCACACATGCCGTTTGCACTGATGCACCCCCATAACATGACAGATGTTTGCTTTTGCACCTGTCGCTGATGAAAGTCTGGATGGTCCCTTTCATCTTTGGGACTGAGATCTCGATGTCCATTTTTTCCAAAAATAAGCTGAACCATGGACTCATCTGACCACAGCACACATTTCCACTGTCTTTGAGGCCATCTGAGATGAGAACTTGATGGCAGCATCCCTACATTGAACAGACGTATGGTTTCTCCTTGCGTAACAGAGATTGGAGTTTCTTGATTTTAAGTGAAAACGGTTTTCCAAAGTGCTCCTGTGGCTGTATTTAACACGGTAGCATGATGGTTTCTCACGCAATGCCATCTGAGGGTTCGAAGGTCCCGCACATTTAACAGAGGTCTCCTGCCTTGCCCTATAGACTGAGATTTCTCTGGATTCCCTGAATCTTTCCACAATATTATGGTAGGTGGTGAAAAACCTAAATTCATTGAGAAATGTGATTTTTTTAATAGTTTGACAATTTTCTCATGAAATTTGGCACAAAAAAAGTGGTGAGCAAACACAGAGAAGCTCCTTTTACACCCAATAACAATTCTCTCACCTATTACCAATTCACCTTGGATATTCTAAAATCTTTTCACTTTTATTTTGCCTTTGTCCCAACTTTTTGGGGTGTTGCATTCATCAAAATCAAAATTTGTTTGAATTTACAAAACACAATTAAAGGGTTAGTTCACCCAGGTACTAAAGACATTATTAAAAAGTCAATGTGACTGCAGTGGTTCAACCTTAATTTTATGAAGTGACGAGAATACTTTTTGTGTGCAAAAACAAAACAAAAATAACTTTCTTCAACAATCTCTTCTCTTCCCTGTCAGTCTGTTCCACAGTTACCGCAGTAAGCACAGTGAAGGCTTCCATGTTTAAGTCCAAATGTTCACATGAGCAGCACAACGCATATGTGTGATGCTGGTGCAGGAGCCGGCCAATAATGAGTCGGTGTTCTGATGTAGAACCTGGAAGTGCTGGACGTAAACAACGTATGAGAATGACACAGAAGAGAAAATTTTGTTGAATAAAGTTATTTGTTTTATTTTTGCGCACAAAAAGTATTCTTGTCGCTTCCTAACATTAAGGTTGAACCACTGCAGTCATGTCGACTCTCTTAAAGGAACACTCCACCTTTTTTGAAAAAAGGCTCATTTTCCACCTCCCCTAGAGTTAAACAGTTGAGTTTTACCGTTTTCGAATCCATTCAGCCGATCTCCGGTTCTGGCGGTACCACTTTTAGCATAGCTTAGCATAGTTCATTGAATCTGATTAGACCGTTAGCATCGCGCTTAAAAAAGAGTTTTGATATTTTTCCTATTTAAAATTTGACTCTTCTGTAGTTAAATCGTGTACTAAGACTGACAGAAAATGAAAAGTTGACATTTTCTAGCTGATATGGCTAGGAACTATACTCTCATTCAGGCGTAATAATCAAGGAACTTTGCTGCTGTTCCATGGCTGCAGCAGTGCAATGATATTACGCAGCGCCCGTGAGCCCCTGCTTGCACAGGGAACGTGCCTTGCAACCATGGAGACGTTTGTGAGAGACGCTGCGTAATATCATTGCACTGCTGCAGCCATGATACGGCAGCAAAGTTCCTTGATTATTACGCCTGAATGAGAGTATAGTTCCTAGCCATATCAGCCTAGAAAATCTCAACTTTTTATTTTCCGTCGGTCTTAGTACACGATTTAACTACAGAAGAGGCAAGTTTTAAATAGGAAAAATATCAAAACTCTTTGGTCATTTTTAAGCGCGATGCTAACGGTCTAATCAGATTCAATGAACTATGCTAAGCTATGCTAAAAGTGGTACCGCCAGAAGCGGAGATCGGCTTAATGGATTCGAAAACGGTAAAACTCAACTGTTTAACTCTAGGGGAGTTGGAAAATGAGCCTATTTTCAAAAAAAGTGGAGTGTTCCTTTAACAATGTCTTTAGTACCTTTCTGGACCTTGAAAATGCTGATTATATTGCTGTTTATGGACAAGTCATATTCCTCTCGGATTTCATCAAAAATATCTTAATTTGTGTTCAGAAGATGAACGAAAGTCTTACGGGTGTGGAACGACATGAGGGTGAGTAATTAATGACAGAATTTTCATTTTAGGGTGAACTAATGCTTTAAGTTGGTCAGTGAAAACATTTCTTTGTACTTTTGTCAGTTTAAAAAAAGGTTCAAGAGAATAAATCACAGATTGTGGATTTTATTGCATTTTACAAAGCCCCATCTTTTCTGGAAATCGGGTTGTAAGTACACGTGTGGCAGCTTGGCCAACACAACACAAGCACATGGTGCGGTTTGTTTTGGTTTGGTGGCAATAAACTTTCAGGTGGAATTGAAACAGATTAACTTTAGCTTACTCTGGAAGATGTTTGCCTGAATAGTTCAAATGGCAATTTGTTCAATGTCATGACATCCAAACCAGGAATACGGTTCAAATGCAAATCACTATAAAACTACAGACAAAACAAGGACTCATTAAATATTTTATGTTATTAAACAAAAGCATTTTTGTGGCAAGCTACATCACAATGACATTTTCCTCATCATTCAAATATAAGAGAGAGCAGAGAATTGTTTGGGTAAAATGATGTCAAGGCTGAATGGAAATGAAATGTATTTGTGCTGTTGTTTGGGTGGGCCACAAGTAGCTTAAAGCACTGTTTAGGTTTTGCTTCCAGTGTTATCACCTGAAATCACACCATCTTTAACATTATGTAGTTCTGTTTACATAAGTTTCAGTTGTATTTTGTACTTCAAACATTAATGTCATATACTTTAGTATATTTTTTATCTATCGTTTAATAACCAACCACTGCCTGAGTGCTATGGAAAGAAAAGCCAATGATTCCAACATATGAGAGCACAGCTTGTGTCTCAAGTCAGTGTTGTTTTAGTTCTGTAGGCCAACATATTAGCAAATGCAACAATTTTCAATAAGATTTTTTCCCCATCAGAAAGTCAATGAGTGAGTGAGTGTTGTGTAAACAATTGGAGTGAGGCTGAGGGGAATTTGTACAGAGGGCAGGACATGGTGATGATGAAATGAGATGGGTGGAAAAATTATATTTCAATGCTTTTGTGTTCTTTTGCAAATGTTTTGTGTTCTGAGAAACTTTGTATTCGCTCGCAAAGTGTTTTCCCAAGAAACGTTTGTGGGAAGAACTATTTCAGTGCTTTTGCGAGTGAACACAAAAGTTTTGTGATCGAATGCAAAAGCATTGAAATATAATTTTTCCTTTCATCTCATATTTTTGTTTTACAGGGCTTCGTAGTTTTGTGATGATGGCTGAATAAAAAGTAGTTTCAGAGATGGTAAATTGATTACACTGAAAAAAATGAAGACAAAAATGACTTTTCCTCATCAGAATAACATGCCCAACAAGACCAGGGTATGTGCATTAAGTCATCCATTTTAATTTCATGCTAACTCATGTGCAGTGCTTTACAAGTATAAACATCACAAATAACAAGCTAATAAAGCTATTAGTTCGGTTTCTGGAAATGAACAGGCATATTTACTGTTGCATGAATGTCTCTGATGTTTGTCATTTTAATATTATGCAAGAATAGGCAGGCGTCTCACAAACAGATGTTTCTGATTGTTATGCAAATCTTTGCAGCTTCAGCACCTTGAGTAGGTGTAAGGTCCTGTTTTACTGTGGTCTTTTCTCACAGCGTGAAGGATGATAAAACGTTTTGAAAATACTTTAACACAGTCTTCCAGGGTATATGTGATAGACCTACAATCAGTATTGTAGTGGTAATAAAGTCTAATTTGCTTTACACACCTTTCTGAACCTAAAATCAATGGACTGGAGATGAAAGATCAGTGCAAGACCTTTAATTCAACAGGGCATCCAGAGAAAAGAGTTGATCTATGTCCAGTCAATAAATGTAAATATAAAACCAAGTATCTCATCATAAAAAAGTGGATATTTCCATAATTTGACATCAATGAAAAATACTTAAGATACATGCATGGCAGTATTTCTGCAGAAGAAACGAAATAAGCTATAAAAATAACATTAAACAATCAGTTTGTTCAGGCATTTTGCAAGAGAAACGGTTACTCTGTAATCAGAATTTTGGATTTCATCAGAAAAGACAAACCCATCCACAATCCCATCCATTGTATAAAAAAAACGGGAAAATTAATTCTAAAATGTACATACTTGATGTTTTTGATTCATGCATCACTGGACAACATTATAGCAACACACCAGCATATATGAATGAGCTGAAGGCGAGCATAACAGGGTTGATCCTGGCAGAATCCAGTTACTGTCCTATCTGACAGTAAAGAATGCATGTCACAGCAAACCTCTACAGTTATATGTATTCATGCAAAGCTAGAGTCAGATCATTGCGTGCCAGTTGTGCAAGCCAGGTTTCCAAACGCGTCTCGTCACACATCGGAGTTGAGGCTGAGGCTGGCTAGCCGTGGGTCTGAGTTGATCTCGTATCTGTAATGGTATCCCTCCATATGATCTCTGCACGCGTCACGGATATTGTACATCCACTTCTTGATCCCTTTCCTGTTAAGGTAAAGGACCAGAAGGAAAATGACCCCAATGAGGGCAAGAACCATCCCCAAAAACACATACGAGGGCTCCAGAGCCCGCTCCACGTCTTCAGCGTTGCTCCAGCACTGGAGCTGTGATTGTTCTAGGTGTAAAAGTGGGACATTTTTCAGTTCTGTTGGGTCAGAACAGGTCAGGTTTAATCTGTCCACCACAAAGTCATGTTTCTCCAACCAAATCAACATATCCTCAATGTCGCAATTACAGCGCCAGGGGTTTCCTGCGAGACTGACGCGCAAATCAGGGATAAAACTGAGCCCCGCCAGGGTTTTGTTTGGCAAGACTTTCAACGCATTGTCTCTTAAGTCCAACTCTTTAAGTGCCCGATTCCAAAACATTTCATTGCTGAATGAAACAAGGGTGTTGTTCCTCATATCCAAAACAGTTAAGTTTGACAAATCTGTGAATATGTCCTCTGGAAGGAACATTAGGTCATTATTGGACAAATCAAGATGGGAAACCTTAGGTAGGCTGCTTCTGAAAAGATCTTCAAACACACCAATGTAGGAGTGATTGAATAAGGATTTACTGAGGTTTAGAACCTCTATCTTGCTGTCTTGAGGTAAAGCCTCAACATAAAACTCTGAAATCCTGTTGTTGCTGAGGTCAAGTAAACGCAGATTTGGCAAGTTTTTAAACACCATGGAGTCCAATCTCTCCACTTGGCTTCCAGACACATAAAGGTGTGTTAAATGTTCCAAAGTCCTAGGGAAAGATTCATTGTTCAGATTCCTTATATTGTTTCCACTGAGGTTAAGTGTGGTGACGTTTTCTGGAAGGGGTTGTGGGATGGATCTTAAGTTTTGGCTAACACAGTTCACAACTGTGCTTTCGCACGAGCAATGGGCAGGACATAGCGATAAAGATGAGCTGGAACACGTCAGGACGAGTAAAAGACACAGAGTCAGGTTACACATGTTCTTTTGTTTTCTCTGAAGTTGAAGCAAACGCAATAATCCAACATCAGACATTTTGAAGCGCTATAAATCAAACGACGGGAAAGCAATTCTCTCCACAGAGATGAAAGGAACGCGCTCGCGCTTCTCAAACGACCATTTCATGTAAAGTCTCACATCTTTCTTTGTTCTTTCGTTCAAGATGAGCTCCTTAACTCCTCAGTTGAAGTAGAAAGCAAAAGTTATTTATTGTGCATCAAAACCGCACGTTTATATCGTCTCTTCTTTACCAAGTTCCAAATGTTTCTTTTCATGAGTTTCACCAAAAGTACTGCCCAATCCTACGAGTCCTACGAATCCTGTACAAAACAATACCGAGTTGTTATTAAAGGTCTTGATATGTTAAAAAGACATAGTAGATCCACAAACCTATGAACCTGGTTTTTGCCGTGTTTCTTGGGCAATGTTCGGGGCTCGACATGTCTGTCCAGCTTCTCTTCCCGCTGTAACTGAGTCTCCCCCGCCGCTCCCTGACTCCACACTGAGTGCTATTCACCGGACCGTACCATTACACGCGTACAGGGGGCGTCAGGGACCACACACGACACGGTACCAAAGTTTTCCGAGTGGTACATTCTTTTAGGGGAATGTACCAGTAAATAAAATAGGTTCTTGGAATAAAACAATGTAAACACACGAGTACGTTAATTTAAATAGCTAAATATTGTTTTGATAAAACAAATAAACACTGTAAAAAAGGTGTCATAACGGACAATATTTAAAGGGATAGTTCACCCAAAAATGAAATTTCTGTCATCATTTATTCACCCTCACATTGTTCCAAACCTGTGTAAATTTCTTTGTTCTGTTGAACACAAAAGAAGATATTCTGAAGAATGTTTGTAATGGAAATCAGTGGTGCCCCACAACTTAATACATAAAAAAAGAATTAAAACATTTGAAAGAGAAAGACTTCTTGAAGGGATAGTTCACCCAAAAATGAAAATTTGACGTTTATCTGCTTACCCCCAGTGCATCCAAGATGTAGAGGACTTTTTTTCTTCAGTCGAATGCAAATTATGATTTTTAATTGCAACCGCTGCCGTCTGTCAGTCAAATAATAGCAGTGATTGGGAACTTGAACAATAAGAGTCGAAAAAACTTCCATAGACAAATCCAAATTAAACCCTGCGGCTCGTGACGGCACATTGATGTCCTAAGACACAAAACGATCGGTTTGTGCGAGAAACCGAACAGTATTTATATATTTTTTTACCTCTAATACACCACTATGTCCAACTTCGTTCAACTTCCGGTTAGTGAGGTCTGATCGCGCTCTGACAACGGAAGTGATGTCTGACACTCATTGAAGTATATGTGCGAGACATCACTTCCGTCATCACAATGCGTTTTTTGACCTCACTAACAGGAAGCTGAACGAAGTTGGACATAGTGGTGTATTAGAGGTAAAAAATTATATAAATACTGTTCGGTTTCTCGCACAAACCGATCGTTTCGTGTCTTAGGACATTAATGTGTCGTCACAAGCCGCAGGTTTTAATTTTGATTTGTCTAAGCAAGTTTTATTTACTGTTATAGTTGAAGTTCCCATCTACTGCTATTATTTGACTGACAGACGGCAGCGGTTGCAGTTAAAAATCATAATTTGCGTTCGACTGAAGAAAAAAAGTCACCTACATCTTGGATGCACTGGGGGTAAGCAGATAAACATCAAATTTTCCTTTTCGGGTGAACTATCCCTTTAAAGGGTTAGTTCTCCCAAAAATGAAAATAATGTCATTACTCACCCTCATGTTGTTCTACACCTGTAAGACCTTCATTCATCTTCAGAACACAAATTAAGATATTGTTGATGAAATCCGATGGTTCAGTGAGGCCTATATTGAGAGCAAAGCCATTGAAACTCTCAAGATCCATCACTCTACAAAATGCTGGGTAAAATATGGACAAACCCAGGGATTGGGTTGTTTTCACCCAGCCATTTTTTTTCAACCAATTTTGGATTTCTTTTTTTAGCCAGCAATATAGTAATATAATAAAAGGCATGTTTTTGCTCACCCCCAAATAAGGGAAAATCTGTGGGGTATTTTAAGCTGAAGCAGTGTTTTGAAATCGGCCCATATAGATATTGTTGAAAAGTCGTTTTGTTTTTGTTTTTTGCCGCACAAAAGTATTCTTGTCACTTTAATTATAATAGTAAGATTGAACCACTGAACTCAAATGAACTGTTTCAAATATGTTTTAGTAGCTTTATGGATTTTGAGAGTTTGAATGGCTTTGCTGTCAATTGAACCTTCGCCGGGAGTTTGATTGACAGGCGATCTAACCAATCATAACGCCGAATCTGCCATTTTGTCTGACAAAGCAGTCAGGAGAGTTAGTAGATTAATGTTGGTGGACTTGAACTTGAAAAATGGTGTGTCTTTCTCTGGTTAAAATGTGGTTCATTCATGTTTATTTGATGATATAAATTAACTAAGAAAAGATGATTGGTTCATGAGCGACTTGAGGCACTACAGCGATCTGTCACGACACATTAAATAGCCAAAAAACGGTATTTATTTGTTTAAATTTCTTTAAAAATTACAACATTTCCGCGATGTAATTTTCACTGTGAGAACATGATGTGTGGCGTGAGAACGGCATGGCTTGTCGGACATAGCAACAGTAACTAAAGGAGGCGAGTCTTTGTGAACGGTCAATGGAGGCCTCACAGAGCCATTGGATTTCATCAAAAATATCTTAATTTGTGTTCAGAAGATGAACGAAGGTCTTACGGCTGTAGAACAACATGAGGGTGAGTAATACATGACATTTTTTTCAATTTTGGGTGAACTAACCCTTTAAAAGGACACCAATTTTCTTCATGGTTGACATAATAAATATATAGTCATGTGACTCATGTGGAAGGTATGCCCCATAAGCCCCGCCCCCACAGCGCTGACGCAAGAGAGGGGACTCCCTTGCCAACTGGGAGTGGAGTCACCAGCAAGTGGAGTCCGTCTAATAAGCCACGGATGCATTATAAATAACTCGAGTGCCTCCATTAAAATAAGGCTTATGTTTGTGTCACAAGACTGGTTATAAGTCTGTTAAGTATTTTACATGTCGAACTGTCCAATGACAAATAACGATACAAGGCTGCAAGTTGAATTGTCCAATGAAATGTAAGGATCCATGTCTAATGGCCCAATCAGAGTTCGCTTTACTCCTGTGTGCCTCCACCTCTAGATCTTACTTAATCGACAAACTCTGCTGCAACATATTTACTGCAAAACACCAAGCTTTCCTTTAAAGATGTTTCTCTGGATCTGCCGCATGGGGGAAAACACAAACATGGCCTTTTCTTTCATCTAGCGTCAGGTGAGCGAGAGATATGCGCGCATTGTCTTGTAATCTGGCAGTCTGTCAGCACATAGTTCAGCCCAATATGGTTGATGAAAATGATGGTGATGTGTCAGTGACTCAACAGAGACTTCGTGACAGATCTCTTGTCACTCATTATTTATATACTCGATCTGTTCGTGCTTTAATGCACTAATTCTTTCCACGATATATTAAAGCTTGATGGTTGTGTAGCTTGACTGACATTACATGGAGTGAGTGTGAGGTTTGCAGTCTCCCAGGTGTAAACAAACTGGTTCAGCTGGCTTATTTGCTCAATTATGTGCGTTTTAATAGTTTAAAGTATTGAATTTTGGATTTAGGATCACAAGGTTATCATTAAATATCCAGAAACGGATGCAGGAAGACTGAAGCCATATTTAGCAGATGGAGGTGTCAAACTGCTGCTCTGCCAAGTGTGGCACTTGATAACGCTGGTTTCTTCAACTATATGCACTTTTTATTATTTGTATTATTAGTTAACAAATTTTACTTTTTTATGTGTGTGTGTGTGTGTGTGTGTGTGTGTGTGTAATGAAGGTCACATGAAAAGATATGAAAACTTTGCATCATTCGGTCATTGTTTCTGTCATTGCTTTTCTAATCCCCATTTTGTATAGATTTTTTTAAAGGTGCAATATGTAAGAATTTTGCAGTAAAATATCCAAAAACCACTAGGCCAGTGTTATATATTTTGTTCAGTTGAGTACTTAAAATATCTCAAATGTTTGCAGCTATTTATAAATCATGAGAAAATTGCAATGTTTAGCTAAGGCTCTGGGACGTGTGAGGAGTCGCCTGTCAATGGCGTCATACCCGCGTTACCCTCGGTTTCCGGTTTTATTTTGTAGAAACCATGGAAACACCAAGGACACTTTAATATATTACACGTTTTAATAGACAAGGAAGCAACTGTTTTGATATATTTATAGACAGAAAACTAATTATTATATAGCTCAACTCCTTTAGTCTTATAGTTTAAATCTAATTATCTTGATTTTTTTTTTTTTTTTTTTTTTTTTTTTCGAGTACCATGCTTTACCATGCCTTAGAGAAAAACACTATTTTGTCAAGTAGCTAACATAGCATAATCAGATGCAGCTTTATTTTTAGTAACAGTAAAACAGCATTTTCTCCATCATACAATACGTTTTAAAATTAATTTCATGCCATTTATCAACACAATCATCCAGCATTTAATATGATATTCTAAAATCGATCTATCTTACTGCAGTGTGTAACAGTGTCTCACAGCAGCCGCTGAGCGAACGCACAGAGTAACATTATAACATAATTTTCAACACACTCAAATGTATCTAATATGATAAACAGAGCTGTGTTACCTCATACTCATGACCGGAATAGTAGAAGCAGCACCGGCGACTGGCATAATAAAAGTCCCGCTGCTCGTGAGGCGTGTGTTGCTCAATCACTCCAGCTCCTCGTTCAGCTCCAAAACACTCGTCCTGCTCTGCTTCATACTACAGTAACATTAATAATCGCATCCATGAACATATTTCTTCCTGAGTCCTATCCCAATTATTTCCACCGGCTGTGATGTGAAGACCACATGTCCCAAGATTCCGCACTCAAACTTGGCGTCATCAAGCCACACCTTTGTTTTGAATAGGCCTCTAGCGGACAGAAAATATTACATATTACATATTGCACCTTTAATATAAGAACAGACCTAATCTTAAAGTATGACCATCAAATTAATAATAATTAGTACATTTTATTCCTATAATTTCAACAAAGTCCACTGTTGGATATTGTTTGTCCAACAAACTAGTGAGTTTTAAACAGTTTGTTGTACAGGTAAGTTCTAAACTAATGTGCTGCTACATTGTAGCGCTCACACATACAGTATAGCTTGCACATCATGAGCAGATCGCGTGCAAACAGAAACATTCAGGAGCGCAGAAACTTACTGTCAATGCTGTCCTGTGATTTAGCAATAAAATATGAAAAGTAAAAGATTGAAAAGTGTTAGCATGTGTGTTAGAGACGCCGCACAGTCAGGTAGGGTTAATCCACATGTGCAGTCGCTCTCTCATAATTAATTTAAATAAATGTAATCTTACTGTGCTACTTTATCTGTATCTGATATAGAATGATATAATGACGCAGACAAAATAACTGATAAAAATAAGCAGTTATGTCGGAGCAATAGCCTTGTGGGCAGCGTTCTGTCAAATGCTGCAGTTGTGCACAAGGTGACTCGAGTGTGTGTCTCGGCTCGAGGTTCGTGCTTCTCAATCCAACATCAAAGTTTGTTCACAAACTTTAGCCTCTAGTTGCAAATAGTGGCATGTTCTCTCTTTTTTTTTTTTTTTTTTTTTTTTTTTTAAACCTCATCAGCAATTAGTTGGCTTGACTTTAATCACATAACAGTGATTAATCTGAGGTCGTTCAACCCCTAGTATGATGTGAAGCTTAATTTAAATTTTGGTGGGATTGTTGTTGGGATATTAATCTGATAGCCATTCTCTCTTTTCAGGCACCTTTTGCAATTATGGAGACTTAAATGGTGAAGAGTTTTGGGGGGAAGGAGTCTTTCCCCTCAAAGTTGGACTCTTTGAATGGACAGTACAAAGAACTGAAGGATTTGCCTTTTGTAAAATACGATACACAGATTACAAGTTAACTTATTTTTGGGTCAACTGGAATATATTTGTATGATTTTGTACAGAAAAATGTGTATTTTCTTTGATGCTAATGATTGTTGCAAAGGTTTTGTCAAATGTGTTGCTGACATGGTGGACTGAGATGAGGTAGATCTTCTCTCTGGGGCCGCTAGGGTGCCGTGGAACCTCAACACATGCACAATTCTAGCGCCCTAAATTCACAGCAACGCTGAACATATCCCTTGTTTTTTTTCCCTTTTGTTTTCCTTAATGTATTAGTTGTTTGAGAAATTGATTGCTAGAACGTTTGAGACATTTAAGCACAAGCTTGTGGGTGTTTTGGATAACTCTGGGGTTGTGACTCAGCTTGAGGGGAAAGCTAAAATGAGTCTGGGAATCCCAGACTGCACACCAAAGTGCCGTTCTGTAAGGCACGCTGAGGAAGTGATAGCCGCTTTGACCAGCGGTTCAGAGGGGAGTCTGCGGGCCTACCTGTCTGTCCACTGTCACAATGCAGCTACCCTGCGGGATGAGTTTGGGCGCACACCTCTGCACCTTGCTGCCTCTCTGGGTAAGCGTGACCTGCTTCAATGGCTCCTGGACTGTAAACGCGCTGACCTGCTGGCAAAGGACAAGGAATCAGGGTGGACCGCACTGCATCGCAGCGCCTTCTATGGGCAAATTCACTGCCTTATGACGCTCCTCAAGGTGAGAACTGGTTCATTAATATGATTTTTCCATTAACCAATGCCAATATTAGAGAGAAAGGTGACCAATGGCCAGTATAATGCCAATATACATTTTAAAGCAATTTAATGAAGTTAAATGATGCACAGAAATGAAATTGTAGTTGCACACTACATCTTTTAAAATGTAAACCGAAAATGTACATTTCCATCTAAAGCTGGTCAATTCTGGTACTGTTACACAACTATTTAAAAATTTTTATTCATTTGGCTAAGTTGGTATTATAGTTTTAGGCCACTAATCTCAAAATGAGCAAATGATTCCTAACTAATTGGCCTTGGTGAGTGGAAAACTACTGCAGATTTTGAAACCCAGTGGAACATAAGTCACTGGAACTGCGTTATCTTTTCTTCCCTGTTCTATTGGTTACCATTGTTGTTTCTTTCATTGATCCATATATCTTTGTGTTCCAGCATGGTGGAGTGCTGTCCATCCAGGACAAGGAGGGACTTTCTGTCCTAGACCTCACCATGAAGGACCGCCCAGCTCATGTTGTCTTCAGAAACACTGGTAATTACAATGGGTTAATGTCCTTCTTAAAGGATTAGTTCACTTTAAAATGAAAATTACCCCAAGCTTTTCTCACCCTCAAGCTGTCCTAAGTGTATATGACTTTCTTCTTTCTGATGAACACAATCAGAGTTATATTAATAAATATCCTGACGCGTCCAAGCTTTATAATGGCAGTGAATGGGACCAATGAGAATGAAGCTGAAGAAAGTACTTTCACCCATTCATACTCGTTGGTCCCGTTCACTACCATTGTAAAGTTTGGACTCATCTGGATATTTATTAATATAACTCTGATTGTGTTCATCAAAAAGAAGAAAGTCATGTACAGTTGTGGTCAGAATTATTGGCACCCTTGGTAAATATTATCAAAAATTGGAGAATTGCAGAGATTAGTTGAGTCTTGAGTCTCAGAAAGCCTAAAAAAACTGACCAAACAGCACCTACATCCCCACAAGTTGTTCGGGAGGGTTTAAAAAAAAAAACTCTGCTCTCATCCAGAAACAATCTCCAGCATATTCAGTTGTCAGACAAGACTGGAACTTCAAACTGGACCGGCTTCTATGGTCAGATGAAATTTAAAAAAAATAGCTTTTTGGCAGCAAACTCACCAGATGGGTTTGGTGCACGCATGGATAAAAAGTACCCCATGCCCACGGTTAAATATCCTGCTGGATCTTTAAGGCCCCGGAATACTTAAAACAAAGTTTGAAATGCGTGACCAGCGATATACTGTAAATGAAAATCTGACGCTGCCCACACCGCTGAGAGCAACATTTAGATGAATATGTAAATATGTGCCGTGCACTTTCTTCTCAGTAACAAAACAAACCCAACAAAAATGAGAAAACAGCAAGAATTTATTATAGAAAGCATACGAAAAGCATCTGATCATAACAACATGGGTTTGTTAGCACGAGCTCTGCAAAGTAGCACTCCAGTCACGTCACGTCTTCATATAGCCTAGCACTTTATTCAAATAGATTGCTTAAAATTAAGAAGCTTTACAGTATCAAACATGAAAAACCTCATTTTATCAGAGGCACATTTTGTACTATAAAGCGGCTATCCAGTGTGTTCATGTTTTCACCTATGGTTTTCATCCGCAGAGATCTTACCTTACTGAACTCAACAGATCAAATTAATCAGAGACGCGTTGCATGCGAGTTAAGGTGGAGCCTCGGCGCACACCTCCTGTTACGTTATCGTCACTGACCAATGGTAGTACGAAGGTGTTTTGCAGCTGGAGCAAACTTTTCCTGAAAGTTCGCTTTGGTAAGTCGTTTTGAACCTCCAAAAAGAACACAAAACGAACTTTGTTTTGGCCTGATTTTGTTACGAACTGATGTGACGTCATTTCATCTTCAATTTCGTTTGAAGTATACCGGGGCCTTTAATGTTGTGGGCCTATTTTTCTGCTGGAGGTCCTGGACATCTTGTTCAGATACATGGAATCATGGATTCTATCAAATACCAACAGATGAAAAATCAAAACCTGACTATCCATGTTAGAAATCCAATAATGGGCCGTGGTTGGGTCTTCCATCAGGACAGTGATCCAAAACAAACATCAAAACCAACACAAAAATGGGTCACTGAACTCAAAACCAAGCTTCTGCCATGGCCATCTCAGTCCCCTGACCTGAACCCTAAAGAAAATGAGTGGAGTGAACTGAAGAGAAGAAGCACCAACATGGAGCTGGAAATCTGAAGGACCTGTAGAGATTCTGTATGAAGGAATGGTCTCTGATCTCTTGTCAGGTGATCTCCAAACTCATCAGGCATTATAGGTGAAGACTCAGAGCTGTTATCATGGTAAAAAGGAGGCTGCAAAAATTGAATAAAAGGGTGCCAATAATTGTGGCCAACGTGTTTTGTAGATAAACATTTATTTCATAATGTGATTTTTTTCCCCCCACTTTCACTTCTTTTTTCTTCAATGAAAGGTTAGATTTTTGATAATTTTGTGAATTAAAGATCAAATAGTGCAGATTTATTTTTTTACAGTCATCTTTGATCATGTTTATCAAGGGTGCCAATAATTCTAACCACAACTGTACAGTTACTTGAGGGTGAGTAAAACTTGGGATAATTTTCATTTTAAAATGAACTAATTCTTTAATATTTATGATTGTATCAGTATTAATATAGTATTTATAACACTAAAATCTTAAAATGAAAATTCTGTTCTTATTTATCCTCACTGTTCCAGACCTGTATGATTCTTCTTAACAAAGTTAGTTCTTTTGAGAATTTATTATGTATTTAAATATTTTCATGCCGTAAAAGCATACAGTGTCCAGTGCTTTTCATGCTCCTAAAATGATGACAAACAACCATAACAGTAGTTCATATGACCATTGACTAGTGACTTTAGTTTTTATAAAAATGTTTTATAAAATGTTCCCCTCTCCTATGGCACTTTTGTGTCTCCAAGCTTGTCTCATGGCATCCTGCTTTGAGACCTGTCAGAACGCCAATGGTGTTTGGTTTCATTGATGTCAAAACTGATGTTTTGTGTCTTTTATGCTGTAAGTTTGAATAAGTGTAAGTGTCAATGATATCTGACAATCTTGTACTCTTTTGGGATGCTTCACAGTCTTTGGTCACTGACTACTTTCATTCAGTGGAAAAGAACAAGGACATTTTTCAAAATGAAATCTAAGGAACATTTTCAAATGCTGGTTTGGAATGACATGAGAGAGAGATTAAAATGAGAGAAAATGAAAGAGTTTATTTTTGGTTAAACCTTAAATCAATAAACCAAAAGTTGTCACATGCCACCATTTCTGGGTCCAACGCTCTATCAGATCCCTAAAGCAAACAACAAATGGTGCTAATATAAACTGTAAGACTGCAGAAATATCATGATCCTAACCTTTATCTCCATATTAAAATCTCAGTTGGACAGGCAGTGATTCTTCTTATGAATTGTTATAATATTGTTGTCCAGGATGCTGTAAACCTGAATACTGTAGCGTACACCATGAGTTTTCAAAGCTTAGCTTCAATTGTGTGGGATGAATAAATAGTGCTCATAAATGGCTGTTGAGATAGTATTCTTACTTGTAATGGACCTGGAAATGGTATTCAGTGTGTCAAAACAAGCGGATAACAATCATTAACTAGTGTTCTTGTTCTGATCTCATCGCAGACCCTGCTGAAGTATACACTTGGGGAAGCAACACAAATTTTAGTCTTGGACATGGAAACCAGGAGAGCAGACACCATCCTGAGATCGTGGACCTGTTTTCAAGGTCTGGGATCTATGTGAAGCAGGTAAATGTTGTTCAGGTTATTTATTTATTTTTTTGGTTTCGCTTTATTTTGATGGTCCACTTTAGATGTTCTGCTAACTTAACATAAGTAACTTGTAGGGGTGTGACGAGACGGTTAGCTCACGAGACACGAGATTGAGTTCACGAGAACGAGATGAGATTTTTTACACAGTATTTTTAAGAGATCATCATTGACGAAATACATGACTAGGAAAATGGTCTGCAGGTGCATTTGAAATGTTTTAACTAATCATCAGGTAATGAATGTAATTTCAGTTCTACTTTCTGAGTATGAATTATCATCCACAAACTCAGCTGACTGGCTTCTCCGGTATGATTTCATATGAGTCTCTTCTGATCTTAGAACTGTACATGATTTATGAACTTCTTCAACTTTTGACCTCCTAACTGAACTCCTTTCCATAAATTGATCTTAGAAATAAAAACAGTATAAATAAAAATAAGTTTCATCTTAGTCTTATTAAGTGCAAACAATAAGTACAACCATAATCAAAGAACTCTTTCTTAATATTAAAAGTGCGAATAGAGACCAAATTGTTCTTCATTATGATACAGTGCTAAGAGATGATTGCAAATACACAGCCCAGCCTAAGATAGCTTTCATACTGGGAGATATTTGCATGCGGGGGATTGAAATCTCATTTGAATGCACACTTGCATTCTACTTTAGCTTTTGAATTTGCGATCGCATATACTCTGAATAAGGAGCGGCGGTGCTGAGCATGCATTCTACAAGATAAGACATTTGTCAGATGCTTAGGCTCTGTTGTGCAACAAATCCTCCGCCATGGTCTTGTCAGTCATCTTGTTACTTACTCTCGTCACGTGATCAGTGAACTCCTGCTGCACTATGTCCGACTCTGCAGCTCATGTTGGATGAGTTGGATGGAATTGAAGTGACCATTATCCAACTGAATTAAATGTTTTTTAATTCTATAAAAAGACAAAAATGACAGCGTAGATGTAATCTAAATGCTGTGGTGGGCTTTTTTTTTATCCTAATTTCACCCTCTCACTCCATCATGGCAATTTCACGAGAAATCTCATCACATTTTAATCTTTAATAGTCATACCCCTATTGTCAACTAACTCTCAGTAGAGTATTAGTAAACTTAACTTAAGGTAACACTGTATAAAAACTTGCGCTATAAGGCATTAGTTAAGCATTAGTAAATACTAATTTCATTATTTATAAAGCATTAATAGACATATCTATAATATGTTTAATAATTGTATTTTCATACTTTATTAATGATCAGTTTATCATTTCTAAATTATGTATTACATTATTCACAAACCAGTTATTTAGGAGTTGTCAGTGGTTCATAAGATCATTTAGGAAGTGTAAGTAAATGTTTAATAAAATATTTAAATGGTCATTTATGCATCTTATTATTTAGACCTATAGTATTAGTTACTTAGTGTTACCAAGTAATATTTTTTTTTTACTAAGTGAAAATAAATGCTTTAACACATATTCCTAGTGTCAAAACTACTTCAGTACTAACTTTAAAACATTAGAGAACAGCAGTGTAGAAGATCACTGAACCTTCAAATCTCATTTATAAAAGCTTTGCAATGCAATGTCCTCACTTTAGATGAGCTCACAAAAATAGTTAACTGACCACTTCTAAATGTTTTATAATTACCTGAATTAATCATGAATTGCAGTAGGAATATGTGTTAATAAAACATTTATTAACACACTAAGTAACTATTACTATGTCTAAATAATATGTATAAATGAATGTTTAAATAGTTTATTTATCATTTAATTACACTTCCTAAATGATCGTATGAACCACTGACAACTCCTAAACAACTGGTTTGTAAATAATGTAATAATTTAGAAATTATAAATTGATTATTAATAAAGTATGAAAATACTGTTTTTAAACATGTTATAGATATGTTTATAAAACAAGAATAAAGCATTTATAGCTGTATTTATAAACTTTATAGCTGTATTTATAAGCTTACTAATGTCTATTATTGCTTTTAAATAATGAATAAACTGTTTACTAATGCTTAACTAGTGCTTCAAAGTGTGCAGTTATTATAAAATGTTACCGTAAACTCTAGTAGACTGTTAGTTTAGGGTTCGGGTTAGTAGAATAAGCTGACAGGTACGGTTAGCAAAAGTTACTTATGTGTAGGGGCAGCATCAAAATAAAGTGTTAGCAGAGATTAAGCAGACAGTCGAATACTCTGAGAATTAGTTGACATGTAGTTACAAAGTTACTTATTCAGTAGAATGTCTAAAGTGGACGATCAAAATAAAGTGTTACCTCAGAGAAGAAGAGGTCAAGGTCACCTTTAGGTCAAAGTCACTTTCATTTATATAGCACCTTTAAACAACAATTTTGCTGACCAAGGTGCTTAACAATAACACAATAAAAAGATAAGTCATACAAGAAATAGTATGAAAATCGACAACATAAACTATAAAACCAATTAAAATCAAGCCTAAGATTTTAACTCACTAAGACTAACAGATCTAAAAAATTATGAATAGGCCTGAGAAAAAAAGATATGTTTTCAGATATGTTTTAACCTAATTGACTGAGGTAGCAAATTCCACAGCTTAGGGGCAAATACGGAAAAGGCTCTTTCACCTTTAGATTTCAGGCGAGACAATGGAACGGCTAATAATTTATCAGAAGATGATCTGAGAGGATGATCTGAGAGTTGTTTGAGTAGAATATGGACAAATAAAGATATAAACTAGAGCCAGACCGTGCAAGGCTTTAAATACAAAATCAAAAACCTTGTAGTCAATTCTAAATTTGACCGGTAACCAATGTAAGTGTGCCAAAATAGGGATGATGTGCTCACGTTTTTTTCTTTCCCGTCAAAAAGCGAGCTGCAGCATTTTGAACTAATTGCAAACGTAATAAGGAAAACTGGTTGATACCAGCACATAAAGCATTACAGTAATCAAGCCTTGTTGAAATGAAGGTGTGAATAACTGTCTCTAGGTCACCAAAAGATAGAAAGGATTTCAATTTCTGTAAACCTCTAAGCTGGAAAAAACTAGCTCTAACAACAGAGATTATTTAGTTGTCGAATTTTACCTCTGAGTCAACAACAACACCCAGGTTCTTTACATAAGTGTGGATAATTGCTTGCAGAGGACCTAAACTGGGAGTCAGACCATGTACCAAATGGGGGGAACCAAATAAATGACTTCAGTTTTGTTTTCATTTAACTGAAGAAAATTTCCACCCATCCAACTTTTGATGTCATTTATGCATGCTAACAAATCAGATAAGGACTTTGACCCAGGTTTTATTGACATGTACAACTGGGTATCATCCGCATAAATGTGATATGGAACCTTATGAAATTCAGAAATGTAACGTAGGGGGAGCATATATAAGGAAAAAGAAATCGGAGCCCTGCGGCACCCCGCCCGTAACAGAAGCAGGCGATGAATGAAACTGACAGAGAAACTCCTCTCAGTAAAATAGGACTCAAACCACTCTAAGAGGGAGGGGAAGATTTTTTTTAATTAATGTGCCTCAATCTTTAATCAATTTTATGTTGTGCACTGATATATCATTTATTATAAATACTGCAATAATAATAATAATAATAATAATAATAAAAAATGGACAATTCTTGTTTTTTATCAATGTGGTCACTCTCACTCTTTATCATATTACTTGTATCTAGTTTAATTTTTGCTGATGAGGCGCATAATGTTATGAAATCCTCATCTGCAATGCAATTCCTCAGGGTTTATGCAAACAGGGCCTCAGGGTTAACTCCCCAGGGTTATGTGTGGATGCAAACAGAGGACCTGCTAGTGTTGCCTTGATAACAGGCTTCTCACAGGGGACCTCCTTCAAAACAAAGATCTCCAAGGGTCCTTGCAAACCATCTGAGGAGACTTGGACCTCTTTTGTTCTTGGAAATGCCCTCGAGGATGAAAACTATGTTCCCGTTGATGGAGGGAAGCTCTTTGTGTTGGAACTCGGCGTTTAGCAGATGTGCTTGAGCACTTAGGTGATTGTCACTGCTTTGGCATACTTGAACCTGAAAGCTAAACTCATGCCAACATCATGCTTTTAACGGTGTATAAGTTTCCCTTTTTTCCATGGTCATAGCGAGGACTCATTTGCATTTCGGATGGATAACCAACATGTGCTCATATGTGGATGGGAAATATGATCTAGTAGTGTTGCATGATCCCATTGTCAGCCTTTCATTTGAGATTTGGACATTTTTGAAAGAAGAACCAATGGAGTTAAGGGCATGATCAAAACGAATGTAGTAAGTGAAATCTGTCAACCATTTAGGATGATGGGAATCTTCAAGAGATGCTTCTCACCTATAAAAAGACACTTCAGCAATGCATATCATTTTTAATTGTTCAGTCTTTTGTGTGTACTTACAGTCGGCTGATTAATTTCTGAAGTGCAAGGCAGTCCTTTAATTTTACAGTGCTCATTGTGATGGCGGATCCTGTTTCCCGACCCTTTCATCGGCTCTCCCATGCCCCCTTAGCGCATTGTGACCTGCCACGCTGTTCTGCAGATGCTTTCAGTTAAATATTAAAATATTCATTCAGGGATAACGGCAGCAGATTAAATAAGCGTTGAGAATGCGAGTGAGAGCAGGTGCCAGTCAATTCTTTGCCCGCAGAGTTTGGATGCTTTACAGAACATCTCTTACTTCTGTTCTGGCCTTGAGGAGTGTTAAATTAATGATGATGTTGACCCTGGCACCCCTGCCCCGCTGTAGTCGACTCCGAGCCAATCCAGAGCTGGCATGCTCTGCAGAGAAAGGGCAGAGCTGTCATGGCTAAAAGTCAAGCCCTTATGATGAGCAGAACACAGCAGGTTCATTCTGGCCTGTTTCAGTTCTTAATTTACCTATAATCTCACCACTGTGAGTTTGTCTATCGTATTTACAGCGGCCTCAAAAGTATTTGATAGACTTGTCTAAAAAGATGTCTAAATGTCATTGCAAAGTAAAAACGGTTCTGAGAAAAATGTTTTTTGTTTTCTTTTCATTTGCACTTGCTTTGATATTTTTACAGTGACATTTAACCAGCTTGTCTCAGTGGTTGTGTCTAAAACGGATTCTGCCAAATCAGTCAGTGATTTTGCAGAAAGTGTGTTTGTGTGTATGAATTTATGAAAGTAAAATAATTTCGGACTGACTACCACATCACCATAGCGTCTTGTCTAAGGATCTTGATCAAATATTTAATGACAACAAGACCTATTTCTTGGTAAAATAGAATTATGAAATGAAAAATTAAATCATAAAAAAGGACAATTTATGGGTTAATTTCTTTCAGTCATTTCACATATACTATCATTCAAAAGTTTAGGGTCAGTACTTTTTTTTTTTTTTTTTCCCTCTCGAAATTGCTTCTTTTATTAAGTACTGATTCATTAAATTGATCAAAAGTACGGAAGAGGATTAGGGCCACGCAATAATAAAAAAAATAAAACCATTTCGAGATTAAAGGGTGTGCATAAGACTGACATGACACCTTCATAATCATGACATGACACGTGTCATGAATATGAAAGAGGTTTTATGCATGTTTATGACAACTGTCATTAAGTGTCATTCGCTCAGTTATGTCATTTTTAATGCAAAGGTGACATTGTTTGAGATGTCCGAGTTATGACAACTTGACATAAACCAACACATTCTAACCTTTCAGTGTCTTTGTCATGACAACTTGACATCATTTAGCTTTATAGGTTAACATTACATTAAACTGTCATGTGGTTGGTTTTGACATGAGGCCATTATAATAGTGTCATGAATATGTATCTTGACCTCAAGTACAGTGGTACAAATTGAACTTGTCATTAAAATGTCATTAAGTGACAATACTCTGACAAATAATTTTATAACAGCGTCATGAATATTTTTCATTTCAGGTTTTTTTTTTTTTTTTTTTTTCTCCAACAGAAGGTCAGATAATAGACAATTTCAAATTTTGTAAAAAAGATGACACTGTTATAAAATAATAGTAACACTTTATTTTAGGGTCTTTTAACTAGTTGCTTATTACTATTAGTATTCATATGGCTAAAATATTGACTATTTATTAATAATTATTAAGCACATATTAATGCCTTATTATGCATGACCTTATTCTACATTCTTAATCCTACCCAATACCTAAACTTAACAATAACTATAATAGGCAGTAAATAAAGAGTTTATTGAGGGAAAAGTCATAGTTAATCGTTTATATATGTGTTCACTATACTGAAGTGTTACCAAAATAATGTAATGTAATGTTAACCCTAGGGCTCAATATCGACGGCGATACATATCGATATTGAACGCGATATTGCGTGTCTTATCAGTGAACTACGGCTCTGTCTATTAAATGCCGCTTCATTTGAAAGCAGGTGATGGCGATTTAACGGTAATCAGGGAACCGGCTTTACTGAAGAAATGCGCGTGACAAAAGCATTCGATACATCGCCCAGCCCTAGTTAACCCATAAAGCTAAGTAGTTTTTTTAAGTTTGCTAATTAATCTGCTATGTCATGTTTATGACAGGTTATGATGTATTGGTGTATGTCAAGTTGTCGTAACAAAGACATCTCAAACAATGTCCATGACCATAAGGTCCAATGACCATAAGGACATTTATAATTTTTTTTAAAAGATTTATATTTTAAATAAATGCTGTTATTGAACTTACTGTTCTTTTAAAGGTTTAAACAAATGAAGCAGCACAACTGTTTTCAACATTGACATTAATAAGAAATGTTTCTGGAGCATCAAATCATCTCATCAGATGTGACACTGAAGACTGGAGTAATGATACTGAAAATTCAGCTTTGTTCACAGGAATAAATTACATTTTAAAATCTATTGCAATAGAGAACAGTTATTTTAAACTGTAATAATTTCACAATATTGCTGTTTTTACTGTACTTTTAATTGAAAAATGCAGCTTCAGTGAGAATGAGACATCTTTCAAAAAATTTAAAAATCCCACCGACCCCAAACTTTTGAACAGTATTATATTCTGGTTTCAAATTGATCAGATGAAGGCATATTGGTATACAGGATGTTACAAAAAATGTTACTCTTTCCTTGATGTCTTCTACCTTCTTACTAAAAATTAACTTTAATCTTTTGCTGGATAAACGTGCTTGTGATACATAAGTATGGCTTATGATTTGGAAAATATCAGAAAGCGGACCATGCCTACCTGTTCAAACATGATCTTGAATGACGATGGCAACATTGTTGTGTTTGTGTCTTTTTGAGGTGGTGTTGTGCAAGTTCCACTCGGTCTTCCTGTCGCAGAAGGGTCAGGTGTACACATGTGGACATGGACAGGGCGGACGACTTGGACATGGTGATGAACAGACATATCTGGTAAGATGTTTTGGTGTGGGGTAATGCACGTATTTCTTCATCTGCTTTCTAAGACTTGGTGTCTATGTTCACATCAAAGGTTCCCCGAATGGTGGAGGGTCTTTTGTCCCATCACTGCTCACAGATTGCAGCGGCCCGAGATCACACTGTCGTCCTGACAGAGGAGGGGTACGTCTACACTTTTGGGCTCAACAACCACCATCAGCTGGGTCTGGCACCTCCTCCTGCTTCCAGCCAAGTTCCCAAACAGGTCGGCGGTCAATCTGGGGCCAGATTTGCATCTTCTCATTTTCTTACTTAAAGACCCCCTTTGGTGAAAATCAAATTTTTAATGTATTTGTCTATGTGGTGTTTTTAATATATGTTTTAAGACAAACCATGTACAAATTCATAAGTCAACACCATTGTGGAGTATTTTATCCTTTAAATCTGCAGTGATCTAAAGACAGTCTCAAAAATGCGGTTTTGAAATCGCTGGTGTCTGTAACATCACAACTACCTTGTAACCAGTCGCATCAATGTGCCAGCGGGCTTTAGCATATCAACTGACCGTTCTGAAGCAGGGGAGTCTCGAGAAGCCAGGTTATCCCTCTATATTTTTCTGTTGACATGAAAAATCAGGTAGATTTAGCAATAAAACGGGTGGATTATGTATAGGATGCATACAGTATTATGATGAAATATATGCCTTTTTCCACTGACGTTCTATGTTGTTCAAAGCGTTTCTAAAGGTGATTACACACGTGGCAACTTTTTGAGCAATATTGCGGGGCAATGTTGCTGTCAACGGGCAACCTGATGAGACACAGGGCAACTAATTATGGCAACAGACAGTTGGCAGCAACTAATCAGAGAGGAGCAAATCTATTGCCAACCCAATAAATACCTTTATTATAGGCACTTTATTTCAACTTTTCAAATATTTTCTTCATTTTTCTTAAAAATAAATGGCTTTCCGATCTGATTTGTGATAGAAAAAGGGATAAGAGTGAGTTCAGCAAAAGGCGGATTCGAACCCGCGTCGACCGCATTTAAAGCTACATTCATGTGCCATACACCCTACAGCCTACACTACTACAGACGTTTAACTAACTCCGTCTTTTTAGTATTTAACTGAAAACATTCAGTGGCTTGATTACAGCTTACATGCATTACTTCGGACAGTTGTTGGTATTTTAAGCAATATATGAGGTCAATTCGCTGTTTTGGGTTGACGCATGACAACTTACTAGCATAAAAAGATATAAGTTCACACTCTTTTTCTCCGCTCCACTGCCGCTGAGAGGCCGCCATGTTGTTTGAATTTTTTCTGAATTCTCCGAACCAGTCACGTGATCGGCTGCTAACATTCTGATTGGAGGATCTTAAAAAATTGCCCTCAACCGATCTAACGTATCCAGATATAAATTTGTTGCTCATTCTCAATGGGAAAGTGCCCAAGCAACGTTGCTCGGCAACATTGCTCAAAAAGTTGCCCCGTGTATCATCAGCTTTAGGATGCTGATTGTTGGAAGGCAGCTGTCTGACTCTGAGATGGCAAAAGGGAACATGGTTTGTGTAACATTAGCAACACATTATTAGTGGTTTGATAGTGTAGTCAAGCAGAAGGCTAATCATATTAAAGCGTTAGTTCACCCAAAAATGAAAATGATGTCATTAATGACTCACCCTCATGTCGTTCCAAACCCGTAAGACCTCCGTTCATCTTCGGAACACAGTTTAAGATATTTTAGATTTAGTCCGAGCGCTTTCTGTCCCTACATTGAAAATGTATGTACGGTATACTGTCCATGTCCAGAAAGGTAATAAAAACATCATCAAAGTAGTCCATGTGACATCAGTGGGTTAGTTAGAATTTGTTGAAGCGTCGAATACATTTTGGTCCAAAAATAACAAAAACTACGACTTTATTCAGCATTGTCTTCTCTTCCGGAATCCTTTCCATTGAATTGATTCCATTGACAACAACGACGTAAAAGTGCATTACCAACGCCAACAGATGAAAGGATTCAATGGAATCAATTCAATGGAATCAATTCAATGGAATCAATTCAATGGAATCAATTCAATGGAATCAATTCAATGGAATCAATTCAATGGAAAGGATTCCGGAAGAGAATACAATGCTGAATACAATGCTGAATAAAGTCGTAGTTTATTTATTTATTTTTTTTCGTTATTTTTGGACCAAAATGTATTGTATACATAATTTACTACTGTTAATACTATAGTAATTACATGTAGTAACATGTAAATATATCACCTTTAAAATAAGGTGTTTCTGTTCTTAAAGGGTTAGTTCACCCAAAAATGAAAATGTCGTTAATTTCTCACCCTCATGTTGTTGTACACCCGTAAGAGCTTCGTTCATCTTCTGAACACAAATTAAGATATTTTTGATCAAAACTGATGGCTCAGTGAGGCCTGCATGGACAGCAATGACACTTCCTCTCTCAAGATCCATAAAGGTACTAAAAACATATTTAAATTTGGTTAACCTGAGTTCAGTGCTTCTACCTTAATATTATAAAGTGAAGAGAATATTTTTTGTGCGCAAAAAAAAAACGACTTTTTAGCAATATCTAGTGATGGCTGATTTCAAAACACAACTCAACTCAAACGATTCATAATGCTCCGAAGCAGTGTTTTAAAATCGGCCATCACAGATATTGTTAAAAAGTAGTTTTTTTTTTTGGCGCACAAAAAATATTCTCGTCGCTTTATAATATTAAGATTGAACCACTGAACTCGCATGAACTGATCTAAATGTGTTTTTAGTACATTAATGGATCTTGAGAGAAGAGAGGAAATGTCATTTCTGTCTATGCAGGCCTCGCTGAGCCATCGGATTATGTAAAATGTTGAATTTATTGATAGTACTTTGAAGTGACAACATTGAGCGATAATGTAAACCATGATCAGTCATGATTACACATGATCTAACCTTGCTTCATTAAAAATTCGAATTTTAATTTTATAATTATAACAATTTTGCACACACTCCCACACAGCAAGCACAAAAATACGGATCGCAAATGAATGCACCATCTTGAGCCTGGCCCTTTAAAATGAACTATTTATAATACACAGCCCATTAAAAATATGATGCCCAGTGCAGGACTGCCAAAAAGTCAGTCACAATGAAAGTAGTGTGCATACTTATGATTATTACAGCAATCTGCAGGCTGCCCAAAAAAGGTGTTTTCACTGAGTTGATCAGCCAGAATCGCTATACACTTAGATGACTCTTAAGCATGTCATTTCCTTCTTAGGAAAAAATAAGACTTAAGAAAATATTTGAAAAAGCCTTAAATGTATAGTTTTTCCCAAAATGAAAATGTTTCCATGATTTACTCACCCTCAAGTGGTGTATATGACTATCTTCTTTCAGATGAACACAATCCGAAATATATTTAAAAATATCCATAGTCCTCCAAGGTTTATAACGGTTGTGAATGGCCAAATTCTGAACACAGAAAATGCATCCATCCATTAAAAAAAAAAAAAAAAAAAAGAATCAATATGACTCCAGGGGGATAATAAAGGCCTTTTGAAGCGAAGGAATGTGTTTTTGTAAGAAAAATATCCATATTTAAAACTTTATATATTCAAACAAGTAGCTTCAGGCGAAAGACCGTACGCAGAATGCTTAAGTCGACTTGTGGCAAATGAGTATTCCTCTGACGCGATGTATGACACAGGATGTAAGAGTATTATAAACTTAGAGGCCTAATTCGTGACCGGTGTTTTGTTTTGCTCTCTCGTCTGAGCCTCCGCGTGCGTCATCGCATCTGGTCAAAGGTTGCTCTTCCTCCCAGGTCGACTTGCACAGTATGCGTATGGTCGTCTGCCGGAAGCTTGTTATTTGAATTTATAAAGTTTTAAATATGGATATTTTTCTTATAAAAACGCATCGCTTCGCTTCAAAAGGCCTTTATTATCCCTTCTGAGTCATGGATTTTTTTTTTTTTTAATGGATGGATGCATTTTTTCTGTTCAAACTTTGGCCTACCATTCACAACCGTTATAATTCTTGGAGGACTAAGGATATTTTTAAATATATCTCAGATTGTGTTTGTCTGAAAGAAGATCATCATACACCTAGGATGGCTTGAGGGTGAGTGAATCATGGGACAATTTTCATTTTTGGGTGAGCTATGCCTTTAAGATAAATTCTAAGTGCAAATTTCTTAACTTCTTTTTTTTTTTTTTTAAAGGTAAACAGTGTGTAGCCGTTGGTGCTCTAGCGGCTAATAAACAAAACTTCATACGTCTTGCAGCTGGAGCTACTTCTCTCTGTTTATGTATATGACGAGTCACACAGATACTGGGCTACGCCGCAGCAGTGACGACCCAAACGGTCTAAAATAGTCCAAATATAAACACTTACAGGCATGATATAGGCTGATTCAGGATAAGACAAAAACATGGTTTGAAAGATGGGTTCATGATGCACTCACTCATGATATAAATTGCAAATTTTAAAGAAAAAAAGTTACTTAATGTAACTTTTAAAAAGATTTTTGTGAATCCGACCCCTGATCGCACTGTATCACAAATTTGATAAACTTTGTGTAATTCCATAAATTGCATTTTTTTTTTTTTTTTTTCTATTGACCACAGGTCACCTCTAAGTCCCTGAAAGGGAGATCCGTGATTGGCGTCGCAGCCGGCAGGTTCCACACTGTTCTTTGGACCCGAGATGCGGTATACACCGTAGGATTAAATGGTGGTCAACTTGGTAAGAGGCTCAAGCACTCAGATCTGTTTGTCGCAGACAAAAATCAGATTGTTTAACTGATCTAAAATCTCTCAGGTGTTCAGCAAATCCTCCACATGAAATTTCACCAGAGCATCTGCTTCATTTGCTTCTTCCCATATGTAAAGTTGTGGTCCTACCATTGTGATACATTCAGGTTACCTGCTGGAGCCCAATGGAGAGAAGTGTGTGACTGTTCCTCGACAGGTGTCCGCTCTGCACCACAAGGATTTGACCATCACTATGGCGGCAGCGAGCAATGGGGCCACTGTGTGCGTGACCGAAAAGGGAGATGTGTACCTGCTGGCTGATTATCAGTGCAAGAAACTGGCCTCCAAGTGAGTGGAGCTCAGACTGAAGTTTGACCATTATGATGTCTTAGTGATTCAGATTTTGTACTGTTTTTAGAGGTTGATATATAATCTGCAACAGGCACTTAACACTAGCTACTAGATATGTTTATGCAAATGTTGGGGTATTGCATAAAAAATGCTAGAAAAATGCCAAGATGCACATAAAATCTTAAAATGCACATACAAATGTATGCATTCAATTGAGGTAGATATTTTTTTATTTATTTGGTAATAAAACGTGTGCATAAACTATGGTGGAAACACATATTTTCTGAATAAATTCCTGGATGTGTAACAAAAGACTTGCATGACTTTGCCTGTGGAATAACTTGAATAACCAATGGACCAATCTCATTACGCACCATTTAAAGTATTGTTTTAGTCATTCTGAAATGCCTCAGCCAAAGTAAAGATAACAAAGTAAAGCTCGCTGAAATGCAAGTAAATCAAGTTGTTTATACAAGATGCCGGATAGGACACTCAAGACTAACACATAAATTTTTACTTTCAGGAGAAAACTATCCAAAGTGTCCATCTTGCCTGAATCCACTGTCCATTAAACATATTTTACTGCACTGTAACACTTCTACCCTTTTAAGAAAATTGTTTTATTCTGTTGATTCTTTTGAAGAGGTTTTTAATCAAGTAAATCCAAATTTGAAAATTTGGATCTTATTTAGTTTTTTTTCTTTTAACTAAAACTCTCTCTCACCATGAATATAGCTATAGAAGCTGGCATGGCGTGAAAGAAAGAAAGAGAGAAAGAAAGAAAGATGTATTATGTAGGAAAAAGAGTAACATGCTTCCCCGGTTGCAACTTTTATAAGAATTATTTTATTACTGATACACAACAGTTTGCTGTAAAGTATTTGTTCACTTGAACACATGGAATAAATGGTTTGTTATTTGGAAATGTTCTATGCGATATTCCAATTCCAAGTTAAACGTTCAGTTGGATGGATGCATAACTACTATTAACACTGTCCTTGTGCTGTTCTCCAGACAGATGAACCTGAAAAAAGTTCTAGTGAGTGGTGGTAGTTTGGATCATCGTATTGATCCTCAGCTTCTACATGATGGTGGAGGAGAAAAGCTGGTGATTCTGGCTCTAGATGAAACTGGAAGGGTGAGTGAACGACACTGAACTGAACTTAAATATGCATATCAGAGACACTAACAGGATCAAAATATTACCCATGCATAACTAAATTTTAAGATAAGCTTTTGGGTATTTTAAAACTTTGGGTATTGGTTTAAAGCCTGAAACGGTCTGTTTTGATAATCAACTGATCTGACATTATCATACAAATACCCCTGTTACTCCCTAAAAATGCTCATGAGGGAGTTGTCACAATGCCTGTTGTGATATTTGGTATATAGGTGCTTCTGTTAATCAGAATTTAGCAAATGGGAATTTCTTGACATAAATTCTTTGCATCCACCAACATTGAAATCTTCTGATCTGGAAGAAGTATAGAGATGTTTGTGGTGTACATAACAGTGACAGCTAATGCTCTGTTTCCTAATATTATCACCTAAAGTGCAAGAACAACAAAGGGCCTAAGACCAAGCCTTGTGGCACACCATATACTGTAGGTCAGGCAGATTTTCATTTACACAAATCAGTGGCAACAATCTGACAGGTAGGACCTAAACCAAGCTAGTGACTGAACGTATTTGCCAACACGATTCCCTAACCTGTGTAAAATAATGTTTTGATCTATATATCAAAAGCAGCACTTGGGTCTAATATACTGTGATGTTCAGCTAGCGGGTTACAATGTCTGCTTAACCAAGATGTTCAGTCTTGTGTGCCACTACGTGCCTGATAAAAGCCTATCAGCTGCACCAGGCTAGTTAGTGGAATGGGGTCCAAGTTTTTAGTAATGTTTAATTGATTTTGCACCAGTTTTCTTATCTATATATTTGTATTACACATTCCTTTTTTTTTTTTTTTAATACTTAATCTAATGCCTCCAGTTGGTTTGCCTAGCATATATGCCTACTCGTCTGGTTATTTGCCAGAGCTGTGGAATTTCATGGATGAAATTTGGCAAATTTTGTATGAATAAATCATTTACACTTAATCAAATTGCGGTATGGACTAGTGTCTGTGAATAATAATGCACAAAAAGACTATTATGTAAAATGAAGTCTGCATGTTTGTCATGTCTGAGTAAATGAGCTGTGCATTTTCATTTGCTACTCCTACAAATCATAATCCCTATTTTTGTAAAAATTATGAATGATTAAGTTGTTAGTATTATGAATTAAATTGATCAGATTTCTATTAAATTGGTATCCTGAAAAATTAAAATATAAAACAGAGAATTTGGGAACAATAAAACAGAATAAAACAAATCAAAACAAAAAAAATCATAGGGCCCCAAAAATGTAATAATTTGTTGTTAAACTGTGTGGTTTATGATTTCAGTTAAATATATATGCTTTTTGATTAGGCTCCTAAAATTTCATTTAACTATTAAAATGTAATCCAGAAAAAAAAAAAAAAAAAAAGAAAAAAGGGAAAAGGGCAGAATCCATTTGGGGGGGAAAGTAAAACAGATTTCATAGGGCCCTAGATTTTTTTTTCTTGAGCCAGTAAAGCATCTTTCAACCACTCAGAACACTTTAGCAACCATTTAGCTGGTATTGTATTCATTCTGTTAATTTTCACAGTTTCTTCGGTCTTTCTCTGTTTTTGCAGGTGTTTTGCTGGCGCTCCACGGGCACGTCAGTGAGACCGTGTCGCTGGGCGTATGGACGACAGGTCTTCATGTCAGACATCGCCCTGAGTAAGAACAGCATGATGTTTGTTACTCAGGATGGAGAGGGCTTCAGTGGACAGTGGCTGGGACAGTACAAGAAAGCTGCAGACAAAAAAGGTACTGAGACCATCAGTTTAACTAAATATGTTTTAAATCAAATAGAATTTCTTTACTAGATATGCTCTGTTGTGTCAGATAACCTGGAGGTGTCCGGCCACTCAGACGGAGGGGTCGCTTATGAACGAATCCGTCTGGAGAAGCTTCATTACGTCCACAGAGCCGTCAGCATCACCATGGATTCTAATGGCCGGAATTTCGGAGTACTGCAAGCCGATCCCAAAACCAGGTGCAGATAATGATGTCTAGGGTCACAGATGTGTGTGACTAAAGACATTTTGGAGTTTAACATTTCTGGCTTCCGATGTCACTAAATAATTCCAGCTCCTTCTGAAGTTGTTTATCGTACAAAGGTAAACAAAATGTCCTTAAAGCCAAACACTGATTTTAAATAACCACTACGTAGGCCCAGCAAAACCAGGAAATGACCAAATTTACAGTCTTTCAAGACAAACAACATCAGTGTGATTTACCAACATAACATAAGACTATAAATACTGTATTAGGATCAGCCATGTTACCAGTAAATACAAGATAAATACTGTAGAGTTTTCCGGACACAGAGCTTCACAGCCTGACATCAGCAATAAAAGATATGGGAGGCATTCTCTCCTCCATTTTAAAAGTGGATAAACCGGTTTATTTTGTTATCTAAACTATGTGGTAATTATATGGTTAGTTCGAAGTTATTATTTGCATTTAGCATTGTTTTTTTCCCTTGCTGTATGATCCATCTGAACAGACCTGCAGCCCATTTTAGGGTTGTGACCCATCAGTTGAGAAGCAGTGTTTTTTTTTTTTTTTTTTTTTTTCTCTCTCGTCAGTCAGATCCACCCTTCATCAGTGCCATGATTCCAAGCATACCCCTGTATCCATTTAAGAAGCTTATTACCGTAATTATTATAGAAAGCTGGACCTCAAATACTAACACTATAAAGGTAAATAGATATACTCATAATCATTGTTATACAACAAAAAAAAAAAAATTATAAAATTTATTAAAAAAATTATTTAAAAAAAAATTATATTTTCAAAATCCAAGATATCCTTTAAGTACACATTGAAAAAGAACAATTGAGAATCAGTTATTATGAGTATACCTATTTACCTTTATGGTGTTAGTATTCAAGGTCCGGCTTTCTATAACCATTTAAACTTGGCCACATGTATGTGTCTCTGCAAAACTAGTCTAAATCCAATCCTCAATTCCCACACTATTCAAAAGAGTTCCCATCACTAAAAATTGCATTGAAATGTGTGTACTAGTGCTGTCAAAATTAGTGTGTTAATGCATGCGATTCATTTTCAGTTTAATTGCATTTAAAATGTTTAACACAATTAACATAGCATCTGTTTTTTCCGTCATAATTTAGCTATCGTTATTATATGATCATGCTTTTATTCACACAAATGCTTTTAAACCATTGAAGCGCCACAAGACAAACTAGAGCGCGCTGTCTGTGAATGTTGTGTTTGTGTGACACACACACGCACACAAGTTCTCTTTCGTGCTTGAACAAACAACACAACATTATGTCAAAATGCCCGGGGGGTTTTTCCAAGTATCCTCATAAGAGCAGTCATAAATTAGTTAAATAACGTCTTAAATTAATTTAGAGTTGTGAGAAAATGAGATGCATGTAAGATCCGTGTCATGTTCGGCAGCGGCAGCTCTTAAAGTGACAGCAGCCTAATAAACCAGTTGCTGTGATGTCTGTCATTAATCTTCATCAAAGGTAAAGAGAAAATTTACTTTAAACAAAGGTAACAGAAAAAATTAGCTTTAAAGGTGCCATCGAACGTTTTTTTACAAGATGTAATATAAGTCTAAGGTGTCCCCTGAATGTGTCTGAAGTTTCAGCTCAAAATACCCCATAGATTTTTTTTTTTTTTAAAACTGCCTATTTGGGGCATAATTAGAAATGCGCCGATTCAGGCTGCGGCCCCTTTAAATCACGCGCTCTCCGCCCCCTCCAGAGCTCTCGACTCTATCACAGCATAAACAAAGTTAACACCGCTAATATAACCCTCAAAATGGATCTTTATAAAGTGTTCATCATGCATACTGCATACATGCGTCGGATTATGTGAGTATTGTATTTATTTGGATGTTTACATTTGATTCTGAATGAGTTTGAGGCTATATGCTCCGTGGCTAATGGCTAATGCTACACTGTTGGAGAGATTTATAAAGAATGAAGTTGTGTTTATGAGTTATACAGACTGCAAGTGTTTAATAATGAAAATGGCAACGGCTCTTGTCTCCGTGAATACAGTAAGAAATCATTGTAACTTTAACCACATTTAACAGTACATTAGCAACATGCTAACATGAACTCTTGTTATTTAACTATGCCAAGATAAATTCAATTTTTAATTTAAGACTGTAAAATGATTGACTTTATTCAGTTACTGTATATTTCCTACCAGGTAGGAAGGCCACGGGTAAATATGACATTTATTATAATGGGTTTAAGTGAAGATTGTTTTAAGTTCACTTTAATTAAAAGTCATTTTTTTAATGCCCAATAAATGTTACAATTAATAGCTTTTAGTTATACTGTAATATTGAATGTCTATCATGTTTTAAAAAAAAATCTATTTCATAGTGACATCAGGAACAGTATTAGTATCAGTGATTTATAAAAAGATGCCATTAAACAATTATTTAAAATTTACTGTCTTTAAGCTGTGTCTACATTAATTTGGAGAGTAACTGACATTTTTAAAATACAAAAATATTAAAAATTCAAATGTTTTTAATTAATTAATTACAGAAAAAAATGTAATTTAGTTAAATTTTGTAATTGATTGACAGCACTAGCGTGTGCACTCTTTTCTACACACATTGGGTCTCATTCATGAAACACAAGCAGAACGAATTTTTGTGTAAATCGTGTGTAAAGTGGTTCTGGGGTAAATTTTCGGATTCATTAAAATGTTCGTATTTTCCAAATGTTAGTTGGTACGAAAGAAATCTACACGTGCTCCCAGCCACGCGTAAATTGTGCGTTTAACATCCGAACGTTTTGCTCATTAATAAGGCTGCATTTTAATTCACCTTAATAAGGTACATATTTACACAGCATTTTGAAAAAATATTATATATAGTAATTACATACGTTTTTTTCTTTTTACTTTTATTGTGAGAGCCAGTAATAAATTTACATTTATTCATTTGGCAGACGCTTTTATCCAAAAAGACTTACAAGTGAGGAATACAACAAGCGAGTCGTCATGACGAGGCAAATAGACAAGAAGTGCTCACAATACAAGTTATAGGCAGTGCTCAGATTATCCTAAACTACAATAGAGAGGGATTAGGGGAAGTGAAAGGATAGGAATAAGAAGTTGTTGTTGTTTTTTTTTTAAGATGAGGTATAAGATGAATAGCATCTGCAAACGGAGCACTTTAATCAAATAATGGATAGATTTCAATACGGTTGGGCAAACTAATGGCCCCTTATTTGTTATGGAAATTGTTTCCTATAAAATGTCCAAAATCCTTTGTTTGGTGTCATAATATGATGCCCATGTAGTTGTCAGTCGGATTTAATGGGCGGGATTTATGGTAATTGAGAATGAGCGTGCACGCGCGTCCCATTTACGACTGATTGGAATTCATTAACACACACACACATTTCACGATCACTTCTGACGTTTACGAAGTATTTGTGAATCAGGAGAAGAGTTTTTGGGAAGGTCTCTTTACGCGCAAAACACTCACATATTTACTCGTATATTTACGAGTGTTTCATGAATGAGAAGTAAACTGAATGACTTTAAACCATTTTCATTTTGATTCACATTTAGATTATATATTCCACTCTCATTAATGCAGTTAGGCTCTCAAATTACATAAAGTCTTTATCCAGAAGTTAAGCAAAAATTATATGAATTTGGATAGAAATATTTGTAGTGGATGCACTGCTTTTGAACACTTTTCCTGTGGCATGCTACGTTTGAATGTTTTAATGACAGCGAGGAGTGCTATAGGCGCCTGATAATTCCTCATTAAACTAAATAGTAGAACTCATTTTCTGAGCAAATATTTCTCATGAGAACAATAATCAATGATGCGCTTTTGACTATTATTATGGCAGACACTAATGGATTTGTTCAGTGGTAGAATGGTCCATTGGTCTGTTTGAATGGGTCCGGTGACAATACTGTACAACCACTGCTGCACCGAGGTGTGCTGTTGATGTCAGGTGCAGGCAGACTAATGAAAATACTTCTGTGATCTTCCCAACATTATGAAAAATACATTTGTATTTGAAGAATAGAATTTAACGGAAACTGTAAGATTTGCAAGTTTTTTTTTTTTTTTTTTTTTTTTTTTACTGTTCAGTAAGACAATTGTATTTACACTGCAATGAATAAATAAATAAATAAATAAATAAAACAAGTAGGCCTATCAATTTCCATTAAAAATATACTGTATAAACATTCTAAAATAGATGTTAATCATGATTAATAATTAATAAAAATTTTATAAATTTGATTAATTTAAAGCTGCAGTCCGCAACTTTTTTTGTGTTAAAAATTTACAAAAATGATATAATGAGAATATACAACATGAATCCATTTTCCAAACCGTGTTTTTGTCTTATCCTGAATCATTATGGTACACTTATAATAAGTGTTTATATTCTGACTATTTCAGATCGGACTGGTAGGACTCGCGGCAGAGTATCACAGTAACCGCGTGACTCGCCATAGACATACACAGAGAAAAGTAGCTCCGGCTGCAATGTTCTTCCGCAAGACGCGTGCAGTTCTGTTTATTAACCGCTAGAGGGCCAAAAATCGCGGACAGCAGCTTTAAAACAATTAAAAATACTATTTGGCCAGTGGAAACGAATGAGAATAACTCAAGTTTTCTCTGAGAAGTATTTTATATGGCTTTTACGGATATTTTTTGATATAATAATTATTCTAAAACAAGACAAGGACACTGAATGATGCACAATGACTGCACAAATGGCATTCATAGTTCGTATCTCATATTTCGCTAATCTCTTGTAGCCTACCATTAAACATGGTATCACGTAGATGAGAATATGCGTATGGAAATGAACTTTTTTTTTTTTTTTTTTTCAAGTTTTTATTTTGCTGGAAATCCACAGGGATCCCTTAAAGGAGACCTATAATGCCCCTTTTTCAAGATGTAATATAAGTCTCTGGTGTCTCCAGAATGTGTCTGAAGTTTCGGCTCAAAATCCCCCACAGATCATTTATTATAGCTTGTCAAATTTGCCCCTATTTGGGTGTGAACAAAAACACACCATTTTTGTGTGTGTGTCCCTTTAAATGCAAATGAGCTGCTGCTCCCGGCCCGCTTTCCAGAAGAGGGCGGAGCTTTAACAGCTCAGCAACAACAAAGCTGGAGAATCTCACACAGCCAAAATGAGGATTGTCAGTAACGGCGTTCAGCCTTACATTGTTCAAACCGGAGTCGACACTGATGGAGAGACTCAGGAAGAAGTTACAACTTTTAGAATGAAACTGGACATTTCTGAATGGTTAGTGGATAAATTTATGTAGTTTCTGTGGAGTTGGAGCTCGACTAGCATGTGCCGTCATGTTAATCTTTTGTGTTGAATTGACCCTCGTTTGTGAACCAGTCCAGCATAAAATGACGAGCGGTACATGACAACAACACTCTACTACAACAACTCTTCCTCTTTTCTAAAGCAGCCCAACATGGCCTCACCCCCGTTGTTGTGTATTCCCAGGGTTTATGTAAATTTTATGGTTTGTGATGTCGCCAACCCAGGAAGAAGCTCGTTATAGTACCTACCAACTGTTGTAATCCGTAAAAAGCAATTTGTGTAAAAGAAAATATCTCCCTTTGTATTGAACTTTGAGCGTCGTATCTTTGCAGATGTTGTTTATGCTCACACTAACTAAAGTTAAAAAAGTGAAATCATAATCAAAGACCCCTTTAAAGCTTCTCTTTTGTCGATAAGCACTTCTCATTACATATATTAGATGGTTGGCGCATGTTTCCTTTCCAAATGCACATTAAAGCGACTCAAACTGATGCATACTCAATACTCATACTCAAGCAGGTGCAGATGGTGCCAGATCATGAGCTGCTCACTTTTACGCAAACACAGTGCTGCATAAAACACACAGTGCTTATCTTTATTTAATTAAATCACAGCCTTTGTGATTTGATAACCGCAATTGTGATATTGCTTTATTTTTTGATGAATCATGCAGCCCTACATTCATTTTTCTTCTTCCTTCTTCAGCTTGTATGAAGTTCCCACCACTTCTGGGTCCACATTCTCCCAGCACTTCCAGCGCCTCTTGACCGAAGCCGATGAGACCGACAGCATCCATGACGTGACCCTGCAGGCTGGCGATCGCACCTTTGCAGCACACAAATACATCCTCTCCATGCGGTCAGACTTCTTCCGTAAATTGCTCCTCCCCGAGGGCTGCAAAGAGGGTGATGGAGAGGTGAAGAAAGGGGAAGACGCGGTGGGCTGTGACCTGCTGGTTCTAGAGAAGGTTCCTCCTGAGATGCTGGAGCACGCGCTGCACTTCATCTACACAGACTCCTGTAAGATGCTAGTGCATGGGACCCGGCCCATCATCCCCCGCTCCAACCTGAGCTCTGATCCTGAACCACAGCAGCAGCTTATCCACAGTCTACAGGCTTTGGGGCTGGAGAACCGGTCTGCTCTGGAGGTGTACCGCTCTCTTCCTGCTAAGACTTGTGAGGAAGCAGACAAGCCCAAGGGCAAAAGCACTAAGTCTGGGAAAAAAGGCAAGAGCGGAAGTATTGGTGAACCTGGACAAAACCCTGTGAAGATGCTGCAGGGAGTCGCCAAAAAACTGGGTTTGGGGAGTCTTTCAGCACGGTGAGACACTTTTCGTAGCGTAATTGTTCTCTTAAAGTTCACCTACAATGTTAACAAGTCTGATAGTCGGTCTATATTTCATCCACATGAAGGGTACATGCAGTGCTGCCTTACAAATTGGTCAAAAAATGTGTCTTAAGAGGAAGCATGTTTAAGCTGATAGTACATTTTTGTGCTGATGATTAATTGTCATACAAATAATCAAACAATCAGTACATGCATTCAAACAATCATTGTGTGTGTATATATATATATATATATATATATTAGGGCTGTCAGTGTTAACGCATCTAATTTTAAAAATGTTTACGCATTAAAATAATTTAATGCGAATAAATTACTGAAGCATTTGTTATTATTAATGTATAATCCATATCAGCTATTGGTCACCCTGCTCTTTAGATATCGATTTTGGCTGTTTATAATAATTGGTTAACACTAAAGTGTTTACCAAAACTGTTTTTGCTGCTGTACCTTTAATATTTGTGTATAAATTAGGGGTTAATTGTGACAATTGCTGTAATTCATCAATAAGTATTTTATGATTGACTAGGCTTGATGGGGTGAAGTTTGAAAATGGGAAGATCAGCGTGGCGCAGAAGAAGACGGGCAACAAGCCACGATTCAACCAGAAAAAATGGTGCGTGGTGTTCTTTCGAGAAACATCAGTCGAGGTCATAAACTCTTTGACTGGCTGTGAATGCAGATCTAATCACTGTGTCTCCTCAGCTCATACCTCTGTGATGTCACGCTGCGCTCTGAAGATGGGAAGGAGTTTCCCTGTCACAAATGCGTTTTGTGCGCTCGGCTGGGTGAGTTCAAATTTATTATTTTACACTTGTGTCCACTTCCGTAGACATTATTCATAATTATTCAGATGCCATATTCAATTTGACACAAATAAAAATGAAGCTGTGAGTGCTGGAAGGTGAAGAAGTCTATTACATTGTACTGTACTTGATTACTGACTGCTAAGCTTATGAAGCATTGAAAATGTCTTTAAATCATTGTTTTCATTGGAGAGGTATATCACCGCCTTGGAATTATAAGGTTCTGCTGCATTCTGAGCAGTTTTGAGATATTGAGCTTCAACGTTTTCGCATTCCATACACCTTTGTGGACCCTTTTTATTTTCAAAAAAAAAAAAAGTCGCAAAATCTACACAACTTAAAAAAAAACAAACAAAAAAAACACATCATATAATGTAAATAAGTTTGTTATGGAATAAGAATATGTGAATAACTCAATTGACCCTTCGCTGGGAGTTTGACCAATCATATCGCCGAATCCGCCATTTTGTCAGACAAAGCAGTTAGTAGTTAGATTAACCTCGGTGGACTTGAACTTGAAAAATGGTGTGTACTGATGTCTTTCTACGTTTGAAACAACATTCCTTCTGATGTTCATTCATGTTTATTTGATGCTATAAATTAACTAGTAGGAAGAGATGATCAGTTCACGAGCCGCTTGAGCTGAGGCGCTACAGCAATCTGTCACGACACATTAAAGAGCCACAAAACGTTTTATATTGTTCGAATATCTTAAAAAAAATAAAATAAATAAATAAATAACACCATTTGAAAGTTGGGACTTTGTTTAATATCATAAGTAACCTGCTCTGTCTTGTCTGTCGACGTGTTGTCAGTATCCTCTTTGCCATAGGCATAATTTGCGGGTGGGACGGGTGGGACATGTCCCCACCACTTTTTGAAACCTCTCGTGGCACGGATGTATACTAATACAAAAGAAACATATCTAGTTGATTAGCAATTTGATCGTTTGTGTTAAATAATAGGCGATCTGGCGCTAGGATATGTTGTTTTTGAAATCATGTTGAGTGTTTGTTTTCACTGTTATCAGTGGCGCAAACAGTGTTCTCTTGGTGCTCATGTACATTGCACAGTCTTCACACGGATGAGCACTTCAATCTATCGGCCGAAGACTCTGTCCTGTTGGACTAGTGGCAGAACGAATAATGTAACAATAAATTTGGATCCACGTATTAATTGGCTAATGTAAATACTCTTGAGTCGAACAATATATTGTATTATAGTAGATGTAAGGGCATATTAAACATGAGATCTAAGTCAATAAATGTTGTGCAATTATTATTATTATTATTATTATTATTATTATTATTATTATTGTAATGATACAATTACAATACACCCCCCACCACCACACACCTTCCTGTCCCACCCACTTTCTAAAACAAAGTTACGTCACTGTTCTTTGCTCTGCGATATATTTTTCATTGCGTGTGGCGTGACGGCACCATGGCTTGTCGTACAAAGCAACAGTAACTAAGGGGGGCGGGTCTTTGCGAATACTTTAGCAAGGATGCTTTAAATTGATCAAAAGTGATAAAGACATTTATAATGTTACAAAAGATTTCTATTTTAAAAAAAATGCTGTTCTTTTGAAGTTTCTAAAAAGTATCAGTTTCCACAAACATGAAGCAGCACAACTGTTTTCAACATTGATGATGATAATCAGAAAAGTCTCTTAAAGCAGCAAATCAGCATATTAGAAGGATTTCTGCAGGATCATGTGACTGAAGTAATGATGCTTCAGCTTTTTAATAACATTTTAAAATGTATTACAATAGAAAACACCTATATTAAGTTGTAATATTTTACAATATTACTGTTGTGCTCTATTTTTAATAAATAAATGCAGCCTTGGTGAGCATGAGACGTCTTTCAAAACATTAAACAACTTACCAATCCTAAACGTTTAAGTGTATTTCTGTTTAGTCTGACTAAACTGAAATGTCTATTCTCAAAATTCTGTCATCAAATCAGGTTTAATAGCTGTATGACTCCTGTAGAGGAACTGGATAACTAAAAACTTAAAACTAACATAAAATTCTCATATTTTTTTGTGAGAAACGGACTGAAATTTAAATCTTTAATTTTGTGGTTGAAAGTCCCTTTTCACTTTCATTCAGCAGCTTAGACAAAGTTATACAGATTTGCAACAGCTAAATGCTTCATTTTAAGGTGATCTATTCCTGTTCTTATTAGGAGTGTGAATTATCATATTTTAATATAGATGCACTATGTAATTTTCACTCCCTTAATTCTGCAGAATACTTCAACAGTATGTTGGGCAGCCCCTGGATCGAGGTACGATTAAACATGAAGCAGCATAGTCTCTCTGAACTGGAGCTGTTTTTTGATGTAATCTCTTCTGCCCTCTTCAGGCCACCAGCTGCTCTGCGCTAGATATGCCAACCACCTCTGAGGTCCTGCAGGTTATTCTGGAGTACATCTACACCGACGAGTCTCCCACTGTCAGAGGTTTCACCCCACGTGTTATGCTTAGCTGATATTTCCTGCCTTTTCTTCCTCTCTCTCCTGTGTAATCCATATCTCCTCTCTCTCTGTATCTCTCAGAGTCTGTGAATGTGGAGTTCATGTGTAATGTGCTTGTGGTGGCTGATCAGCTGTTGATCACTAGGCTGAAGGAGATCTGCGAGGTCGCCATCACTGAGAACCGTAAGTCTCTCTTTCAGTTGTTCATGTTCAGATATTTTGTTTTAGTAATGCAGACAAGTTACTTGAGAAAAGTAATTTGGTTACTTAACTCGTGTTACTTGTAATGCGTTATCCCCAACACTGCTCTCTTTTAAGAAATATGAATAAAAGATGGAGAGAAACAAAAGGTTCGGGATGAAAGAACAGTACGGCTGCTGCTTGTTATTTTGAATAGCGTGGAAAAGTAACTATAACAGTTAAGCTTTTATCTTTCATTTGACTTGTTTTTTGTTATTATTAAATTGCATATAATATACTATGTATAGTTCAAATCTTTTGCAGTGCAAAATAGACACCGAAATGAGATGATTTTGTCTCTTAAAGGATTAGTTCACTTTCAAATAAAATTTTCCTGATAATTTACTCACCCAATGTCATCCAAGATGTCCATGTCCTTCTTTCTTCAGTCGAAAAGAAACTAAGGTTTTTGATGAAAACATTTCAGGATTATTCTCCTTATAGTGGACTTCAATGGAAGGTCAAAATTACAGTTTCAGTGCAGCTTCAAAGGGCTTTAAATGATACCAGACGAGGAATAAGGGTCTTATCTAGCAAAACGATCGGTCATTTTCTAAAAAAATGTAAGTGGTTCCGCCATTCTGCCTTCCATATTCTTCAAAAAGTTCTTCAAAATGTCCTACGCCTTCCGGAATGGCGGAACCACTTGGAAGGCGATCAACTGTTTATATAAAGCATATACATTTACATTTTTTTTAGAAAATGACTGTTCATTTTGCTAGATAAGACCCTTATTCCTCGTCTGGTATCATTTAAAGCCCTTTGAAGCTGCACTGAAACTGTAATTTTGACCTTCCATTGAAGTCCACTATAAGGAGAATAATTATAAGGAGAATTCTTTTCGACTGATGAAAGAAGGACATGGACATCTTGGATGACATGGGGGGTGAGTAAATTATCAGGAAAATTTAATTTGAAAGTGAACTAATCCTTTAAGCTTCACCATTCCTGGACACGTCCTGAAAGTATATAGTGTAAACTCTGAGTGTTGTATTGTGTGCAGTGACGCTGAAGAACGCAGCGGAGTTGCTGGAGTTCTCCACCGTGTACAACGCTGAGCAGCTCAAACTGTCCTGCCTGCAGTTTATTGTCCTCAATATGGCGGCGCTGCTGGAGTCCAAGTAAGATTGAGACACTTAAACCCCTGCTGCAGAAATCCTTTACTACAGTGACATGTTCAGTTCACTTAGTTTTGTCTTTGCCATGACATATTAACTCGTGGGAACGTGATAATACGTTGTAGCCATGAGATTATTTTGTCGAGGTTATGACATCCTTATATCATGGTCATGCGATGTGAAGTCGTGGCCTCGAGATCCTATGTTGAGGGAACGACATCTAGTTCTCGTAGCCACAAGTTTAATACATAAACAAACCTGTGCAACCATAGCAACTGGGATTATCAGAAATTGATATTATTAAAGGGTTAGTTCACCCAAAAATGAAAATGATGTAATTAATGACTCACCCTCATGTCGTTCCAAACCCGTAAGACCTCCGTTCATCTTCGGAACACAGTTTAAGATATTTTCGATTTAGTCTGAGAGCTTTCTGTCCCTCCATTGAAAGTGTTTGTGCGGTATACTGTCCATGTCCAGAAAGGTAATAAAAACATCATCAAAGTAGTCCATGTGACAGCAGTCGGTTAGTTAGAAGTTTTTGAAGCATCAAAAATACATTTTGGTCCAAAAATAACAAAAACTACGACTTTATTCAGCATTGTATTCTTTAAAGCGGCTTTTGTCCAGGTACACTTGTGCATCGTTTTTCAGGTAGCTTTGCAGGAAGGTTTCTTTAAGCGGGTTCAGATATCTGTGTGGAGCACTGGCTGTTGTCAGACTCCTTGTGCATATAAAATCTGACTGGATTATTTCAATTAATGGCAAAATGAATGTTTGGAAATGAGAACTGATATTTCCAACTGAAACACTATAGCAAAGGATATAAATATCTGGCTTAAAACCCTTTCTTGGGGGTGAAAATACTGATGTGCCTAAGACATTTGTATTGTGTATTCTGTATTGTACTGTATCAAACTGCTAGTATTTTGGTGTTAATGTTACACAAACCATGTTCCCGTTCACCATTCCAGAGTCAGATAGATGCTTTCCAACAATCAGTATCCTTTGAAACGCTTTGAACAACTCAGAGTGTCATTGGAGAAAGCAATATAGTTTATCATAATATCATTATATACATCATACACCTGCTATACTGCTAAATCTACACTGGGATAACCTGAACTTCTCTCGAGAGTCCCCTGCTAGTTCACTGTTAATGATATGCTAAAGTCCGCCGGCACTTTGATGTGATTGGTTACAAGGTAGTTTGTGATGTCACAGACACCAGCGATTTCAAACTGTGTTTTTGAGACTGTCTTTGGTTTACTGCAGTTTTAAAGAGAAACTACTCTTCAATGGTGTTGACATATGAATTTGCACATGGTTTGTCTTAAAGTATATTAAAAACACCACATAGACAAATAAACAACATTAAAAACTTAATTTTCACCACAGAGGGACTTTAAAAGAACAATATTTATTTGAAATAGAAATCTTTTATAACATTATCAATGTCTTTTATCTTGCCGAATAAAAAAAAAATCATACTTACCCCAAACCTTTTGCACAGTAGTGTATGAACGGATGTTGCTCATCTGTCTGTCTCTCTGTCTATCAGAGCGCTGGAGATCCTGAGCGATGATGTCCTCCTGGATCTAACAGCTGCGTACAGGAAGATGGTAAGTTTAAATCATCACCCTTATCAGGTTCATTAAAGCTCTGCTCAGAGATCCTGACATCAAACTCCTCCATCAGATCCCAGCCATGCAGAGACGTCTCATTACACCGTACGCCGACGCTCCTGATCTCAGCGCCTATGAAGACAGAGAGTGGGACTCGGCTGTGGACTGTAAGAGCTGCTCTGAAGCGGATCACTCCAGGTGTGAATTCGGTCCTGCTCAAACAGTGTAATATGGATATGAAGGACTGTCCATCTGTAAGAGTTCTCACTGTGTTTAAATTAGAGATAACCTGCTGAAGAAAGCCAAGATGAGGGCTAAGAGGAAACCACGGCGCCGCTCCGACAGCTCTGGTGGATACAGCCTGTCTGATGTCATACAGAGCTCTCCCACTGACGTCACCCACAGCCCACCCACTCCAGGTCAACTTACTCGCTAATAAAAGACACTAATAAGTTGTGTTTTCTAAGGCAAACATCACTTTTATAATTGCTTATACTTGGGATTAGGGAATTATTCAGATCCCTAGGTGGGCTCTTTTGAGCTGGGTCAGTGAGCAACCACCCCAAAATACCCTAGCAACAAATAAATACCACTCACAATTTCTTCAGAAAACAAATATTGATCATCTGAATTAGTAGTTCTCAACCACGGGCCTCAGCAAACTATAAAAGAGCTGCAGGATTAATTAAAATAATTTAAAGATATTAAAGTGCCAGTGTCCATATTATGCTCATTTACAAGTTTATCATTTTATTTTTGGGCTCTGCTAGAATACATTTACATGGTTTAAAGTTTAATAAACACATTATTTTTTTTCTCATACTGTACATGGTTGCAGCACCTCTTTTCACCCTCTGCCTGAAACGCTCTAGTAGTTCCCATCTCTTTAATGCCGCCTTTCTGAAAAGCCCAGTCTGCTCTGATTGGTCAGCTGGCCCAGTCTTTTGTGATTGGTGAACCACTTAGAGCATGTGTCAGAAATATAACGCCTCTTACCATAATTGGGTTTCAGCTCTCGAGTCTTGATGAGCAACTGTAAGCGGTATTTTATCTATGGTAACTATAGTGTCGTTATCAGAAATCCATACTTTTGCCCTTTTTTGCAGCAAAAAAAAAAAAAACTGTGTTATTTACTTATGTAACGGCATTTTTCAAAGACTGAAAACGCAACGATGACTAAATAAAAATGTGTTTTGAATGACTAAAACTATGACTAATATCCACTCTCATTTTCAGCAATGAATAAAAACTAGACAAAAATGATAGAAAGGGACGATTTGGGGAGATATCTAGTCAGGACTGCTGTCCTGTGTGGAAGAAGTAACGTGCTGATCTAACCGTGGGAAATGCGGCGCTGTTGCGCACTCCACAGGCTCGAGCAGCAGCACTTCAGACTGCTTCGTAATGAATGAATAGCCCACATTTATGCCAAGCGATTGTCATAATTAATCAACATTAGCTTATAAGCAATGTTTACTACACGATTTTTATATGGTAGTATATTTTAGACCAGTGGTTCCCAACCACATTCCTGGAGGACCACCAACACTGCGCATTTTGCATGTCTCCTCAATCAAACACACCTGATTAGGGTTATCAGCTCATTAGTAGTGACTCAAAGATCTAAAATTGGTGTGTCAGACAAAGGAGACATGCAAAATGTGCCGTGTTGGTGGGCCTCCAGGAATGTGGTTGGGAACCACTGTTTTAGACGGTTGTAAGAATGCATATTTAATCTCTGTCATCTGAACTTAAATGAGTAGCCTGCTACAGTGCAGACATTTAAGAGTCATGGTGTATGCGGGATGGTTTATAATTATTATTCTTTCCTGGTCATTATTGTTATTTTTTTTACACAACAAACTGTATTTAACATATTTAACTTGCTTCATAGTAAACTACTGTATCTTCTGTCACAGGAATGAAGGACGAAGAACTTTATGACACATTATTCAAGTATAAGGGTTATTATAGTTAAATTTAAAACCATAAAAAAAACTTCATTACTTGAAATAAACGGTAACTGAAATAAAAATAAATATATAAAAAATGTAAACTTATTTTATTTCATCTGGTTTTCTAAGCTTTAGCTTAACCTGAGGTATTAAAATAACAGAAATAAAAACGTATAAACATTTAAAAGCAAAAACTAAAAGACAAACACAAAATTACTAAAACTTTTAACTAAAATTACAATGAAAGCAGAAAAACTCTAAATAAAATCTAATCTTTTTTTTTTTTTTTTAAACAAAAACTGTAATAGTACCTCAATGATAAGTGTGTCAATCCCTGACAAGTACTGAATTGAGCTCTTTCGTCTCTTTTTGCACTTACAGTAAACGGCCAATTTCTGATGACTAAAATATGACTAAAACTAAATCAAAATTTGCTGTCAAAATTAAATTAACACTGCTACAATAATATATATATAAAAATTTTAAACTTCTTCTTTGGTAAATTTTAATTATTATGAGATATTGTTTTATTAAAGAATATTCATTTGTTGAATTGTTTTGGAATCACAAAAATAATTGTGGTCAATTTAATATTTTGACACTCCCAGTTTCTGTTTTAAAAAAACTTAGAAAATAAGCAACTTCATCCTAATTACAGCAGATCATATCAGAGGAAATATTATAGTTTACATCTGGGGAACCCGAATATAGTTTTGGATAAAACTATAAAAAAAAAGTTTTGCCTTCAAACTAAAAAGGTTGAGAACCACTGATCTAAATGGTGCTTTGCACACTGACAGATGTAAATTATTCAGTCATTTCTATCATTTCAGTATTTTCATATTTTAGTATGGACTGGTTGTTTTACCACAGGTTTGGGTCATTCGGTGAAGGCCAGTTCAGTGGAGTCTCTGCAGGAGCTCATCACGTCTGACTCGGAGGGCAGTTATATGGGAGTGGGCAGCCCTCGAGACCTGCAGTCCCCTGTCTTCCAGGACCGGCCCGATACGCAGGTAATGACCCAACAATGTGAACTCACAAAACTACATAGTATAGACACATTTGATACAATTAAACAAAATGTGTTTTTCCGTTTCACATGTGACAGAAAGCAATAATAATATTTATTGGGTAATATTTAAACCAAAATGATCCAAAAGTTATTTTTAGTGTAATATAATATTTATATATTAAGATTATTTTAGTGTAATATATACTGTACTCTGTATAATTATGTATAGTTTCACAATACCATTAGTAAAATTTAAAGATATAATACTACATTCTGATAATTGTCAGCTACTTCCTTTTAAAGTTTATTTATATTCACTATAGTTCAAACATTTTGGGGTTGGTTAAATTTTATGTTTTGAATTAAGTTTCTTATTCTCACCATGGCTGCATTTATTTGATCAAAAATACAGTAGAATTGTGAGTAATACTGTGAAATATTATTTCAATTTAAAATAACTGTTTTCTATGTTAATATCTTTTAAAATATAATGTATTTCTGTGAACAAAGCTGAATTTTCAGCATCATTACTCCAGTCTTAAGTGTCACATGATCCTTCAGAGATTATTCTAACATGATGATTTGCTGCTCAAGAAATATTTATCAATGTTGAAAACAATTCATATTTTTGTGGAAACTGCGATTACATTTTTTTTTTAGGATTCTTTGATGGACAAAAACTTAAAAAAGGAATTTATTTGCAATATAATCTTTTCTAACATTGCTGCAGAATATCTTTTGTAACATGCTAAATGCACAATAAAATAGCTGTGAAAGTACCAAAATTTAAGTCATTTTTCTCTGAACATTTTCCTCCCGCGAGAGCTCTCCTACATCATTAGGCTGAGTAAATGATGGCAGAATCATTGTTGGATGAACTCTCCATTTAAGATAAATTGTTTTTCGTAGGAGGAGAGGCGTGGACCAATGGGACTAAAGACACCTCCTGGCCAACCTGTTTTGAAAAATGGCCCCATGCCCACTAAATCTTCCACCCCTGAACCCATCCCAGCAGTCAAAGCAAGGTGATTTAAATCTCTGTCACTGCAAGCGGTTGATATTCTTCATTGGTAGGGCTGTAATTCTGAATGCATGTTCAGTCTCTCTAGACCAGCTCCTGTCCTGGACCTCAGGGCCATCATGGAGATGGAGGCCAACTCACTGAACCTGGGTGCCACAGCCAAAAGTCCCAGCTCGTAAGTCACGGTAGTTCACAGAGCACAGTAAACTAAGTGTCTAAAATCATTTTTTTACTCCATTCTGTACTTATTCTTTTAATGAATAACAGATCGAGCAGCAGTAAAGTCATGGTCATTCCCAGTAAGATTTCTCAGAAGCAGAGGAAGATGATGGCTCTCGCCTCCAGAGAGGGAAGCACAGAGAGCGTGTCTGCTAACCATCTGCCACCATCTGTTACTCCAATTAAACCTGTGAAGACCTGGTGAGAGCCTGATCGCTTTCTGCTTTGCTTATTCCATTATGTCTCAGAAATGGGTAAAAGGTAGGGTGACAACACGTCCTCTCTTCTGGACCTTGAAGCAGTGGTTCCCAAAGTGGGGGTCACGAGACATTGAGGGAGAGGTCGCGAGATGATTTCCAGAAATCTAATTTTTTTTTTTTTAAATGATTAGAAATAGCAGATTTTATCAATAATTGTAACAAAATTTTTAAAGCTGCTGTCTGTAACTTTTTTGTGTTCAAAATTGACAAAAATTATATAATGAGAATGTACAACATGAATCCATTTTCCAAACCGTGTTTTTGTCTTATCCTGAATCATTATGGTACACTTATAATAAGTGTTTATATATTCAGACTATTTTAGACCGGACTGGTAGGACCCACCGCAGAGTATCACAGTAACTGCGTGATTCGCCATAGACATACACGGAGAAAAGTAGCT